>NC_053028.1:205135344-205435344 GCF_003073215.2 Triticum urartu | reverse complement strand
TTCGTCCGAGAAGATGCCTTCTTATTTTTTTCCATCGAAAGACTTCATATAGCAGAAGATGGCCACCGGAGGGCCACCAGGGGGCCCACGAGGTAGGGGGCGCGCCCAAGGGGGTAGGGCGCACCCCCACCCTCGTGGGCAGGGTGTGGCCCCCTGGTGAATCTCTTCCGCTGAGTATTTTTTATATATTCTGAAAACGTCTTCCGTGAAGTTTCAGGACTTTTGGAGCTGTGCAGAATAGGTCTCTAATATTTGCCCCTTTTCCAGCCCAGAATCCCAGCTGCCGGCATTCTCCCTCTTCATGTAAACCTTGTAAAATAAGAGAGAATAGGCATAAGTATTGTGACATAATGTGTAATAACAGCCCATAATGCAATAAATATCGATATAAAAGCATGATGCAAAATGGACGTATCAACTGACAACTTTTTTTTCAGCGAAACATCATGTCTAGCCTCTTAACATTTCAAACTGTTTTCATGCCTCCCACTTCGCGTTTCGAGGCACAGTCTCCATTGGCACATCTTGTCAAAACAGAGATCGTGCCCGCCCAATACGGGATTCTCATTAATACGGTTTGGGTAATCCAACCGTGCCATTCGCATGACCCCTTGGGAATAGGTGAGTTTTTAGGCTAGAGGGGGCGCCTAATATCTCCGCCTATATAGGAGGGCAAAGATTCCTCTTTTTACCCACGCCTTCTTCCTTCTCCTGCCTTCCCATCTTCAAGCTCCAGCACCCAAACTTCAATCTTTCCCACCGCCACCAGCCTCCCTAGCCATGTCAAGATCTGGTTCAAGGGTAAGTGGGAGGCCTCCTACTTCACAGAGAAGGACGTCAAGGAGCTCCGGGGCGGGCTATCTGTCTGCAGACATCGCGCATAGGCTCCCTGCCAAGGATCAAGTCATCCCTACTCCGGAGCCTGGCGAAAGGGTCGTATTCATCCCCCACTTCCTCCGTGGGCTAGGGTTTCCCCTCCATCCTTTCGTCTGGGGCCTTATGTTCTACTATGGGCTAGATTTCCATGATCTAGCCCCGAATTCTTTCCTCCATATATCGGCATTCATCGTCGTGTGCGAGGCGCTACTCCGCATCCCCCCACACTTCGGCCTATGGCTCAAGATCTTCAATCTAAAGCCGAAGGTGGTCGATGGGCAGCATGCGGACTGCGGTGGTGCCATGGTAAGCGAGCTCCCCAATGCCGTTTGGCACAAAGGGGCCTTCGTGGAGACTATCAAGGTGTGGCAGCAGGAGTGGTTCTATATCACCGAACCCCGCAACGCCAAGTGGGCGGCCACTCCGGAGTTCAGATCCGTACCTCCTATGCGGCTTACCTTGTGGACCGCTAAGGGTCTGGACTGGGGATCCACGGCGGAAGTGTTGATGCTACAAAAGCGCATCACTAATATGATAGGCAAGAACACCTGTCTCACTAACATGATTCAGGTGATGCTCTTCCACCGGATTCTTCCCTGCCAACTCCGGCCCTCTCACATGTGGCAGTTCAATCTGGAAGATCCACGGACCTTGAAGCACTTCTTTGGCACAACGCACGAAGATATCTGGAAGCTGCTCTTCAAGGCCCAAAAAATGTGGCCGAAGAAGACCGAAGACATCGGTCTTGACATCGAGAGTCCGGCCACACCGGTAAGTATGCTTTTCCTGAATATCTATTCGGTCAGTAAGTTTTTAGACATAATGAATTTTCTGTCTTTCGTACAGGGCTGGATAGCAAAGGCGGAGCGTATCAAGTGTCCGGCACCGCTACCCAAAGACCCGGCCACACCCCTACTGATAGGGATACTGGTCTCGGCGCCCTATCAGGCACCGGAGAAGAAGACCAAGAAGAAGAAGGGCAAGGAGGCCAGAGGCGGCCTCTGCCATAAAGGTCCTTCGGACGTAGTGTCCGAAGAGACCGAAGTCCTCTCCTCCCATGAGGGAGATGAGGAAAAAGAGGAGGAAGAAGCGGAAAGTGACTCCCCTCTTAGGGGGAGGAATAAGAAGAGGGCGGCCCCCACGGACCCGGAGGAGGAGGCACCCAAGAGGGGGAAGATGGCCCTCTCGGATGGTTTGGATTCGGAGGCCGAATCAGTCCCCAAGAGACTTCCCAAGGTGAAGCCCCTGGCAGAATCGTAAGTACCAAAAGGTATATTATTTGTCTTCAGTCCTTTATGTTTCATAATGTAAGTTATTACACCATGTGCCCTTCAGCCCTGCTCGCGACCTCCCCAACCCTTCGCTTTCCGAGGGGAGTTCTTTGCCGCCCGATATGGCAGAGAGCGAGACGCCACCGCGAGCTCTTTCACCAATCACCGCGGATGACACCGAGGTGCTGTCCCGAAGGACCTCTCCTGGCTGCGGAGGGGCGAGCGAGGCTGCCGAGAAGGTGCCCGAGGGTGATACCTCGGCTGTCGAAGACATGGGGGCGACCCCCACGGCGACCGACGCGGGGGCCCTGATCAATCTGGCCCCTAGCCGAACATCATTCCGGAGACCAACGTGGTTGCAGAATCAGGTGATCGGCCCCCTTCGAAGGAGGGGGGTCCATCAGCTCTGACGGCAGTCTCCACTAACCCAGAGGTGCCGAATACTCTAGTGGAGGCACTACAACGTGCTTCCATCATGGAGGAGCACCGCACCCTGATGGGTGTGGTGGTAGAGAAGATTCAGTCCGCCAAGAGCGGGCTGAACAAAGCCTTCACCAGCCTACCGACAGGCTTCGAGGTATGCGATGTAATGCTCTAGACGCTTTTTTATAAGGGAATATACCGGTGCATAGACAGTAGCCCCTGAGACTCTGCGTGGTTTTGAGAGAAGCCGGACAGACATAATATTCAGAAGAGCTAACATACTTGCCCATTTTGTGACAGGCTTCCCTGTTAGCGGCAACCGCCCAGGCCGCTGAAGTTTCCAAACTCAATCGGAAACTGAAGGTGGCTGATGATGAAATAGATTGCATCAACAAGCTATTCGACGAGATGCAAGGTATGCGTGTATTTTAAAGAGTTTGATCATATATCTGAAGTGGTATGAAAATTCGGAGTTTAATCCATGTAATGTTGTGATTATGAGCGCAGTTGGCATGGCCGAGGTCGAGACCCTCAAGAGCGCCCTTGCCCAGGCTAAGGAGGAGGCGAAGGCGAATAAAGCAGCTGTTGACAAAGCGGTTGTGGAGCAACAGACTGAACAGGTCGCCCGCCACTAGCACGAAGATAGGGTGGCCGAAGTGGAGCAAGAGCTGAAGGACGCCATCGTCAAGTGCGAGGCCCTGGAGGATAAGACTTCGGCCCAAGCGACCAAACTCGCCAGAGCCCTCCAGGAGGCTAAAGAAGCGCAGATGAGTCCCGGAGTGCTCGTGAAGAGATTTGGCAGGCCAAACCGATAGCGGCTGGTAAGCCCTTCCTCTTGCAGAGTATATTTGGGGGTCAAAATATGCCTTGCTCACTCGACTGTGGAATCCTCCAGACGCCTTTGCGGATCTTCCAAGGAGTGCCGCCAACGCCGCACAGTTTTTCCGAGCCCAGGAGGGGAACTCGACCGAGAAGCTGTTCTGGTCACAGTTCCTAGCGCCGGAGCATCCAACGCTTTTGAACAACCAGATGAAGCAGCTGTCAGAGCTGCATAGGGTGTCCGGCTTGGCCATGAAGGATCTCATAGTCTAGCTTTGGCCAGCCGACCAATTCCTAGCAGCTACTTCGGCTTGGTGAGGCGACTCGTCGATGCGCTACCTCGAGTTGAAGCTGTGAAGCGCTCGGCATGCATAGAGGGTGTGCGGATGGCCTTTTCTCATGTCAAGATGCACTGGGCAAAGATGAAGGCCACCGACGTGGCGACCACAGGCCCGCTCGAAGGCAAGGACCATTGCAAGCCGGAGTGATACTTTGAAGATGTCCTAGCGGGTGCTCGAATAGTAGAGGGCCAATGCTCAAAGGACGTTATGTTTGAGTAAATGTATCTGGGATGTCAAAACTTTGTTTTCTAAACCAAGGCTTGTCATATATTTATGCCTTTATCTTGAGTTATTTTTCCTCCTGTGCGGCTGTTTTAATACTGAAAGTTTGCTAGTCATCAGCTTCAGCCCCCACGTAGATGCTACGAGGGTGTTCGGTGTAGCGCGTGATCACTCTTTATCCAACGTCTTCGTCCATAAAGGAGGTCCGCACAGTGAACCAAGCAATCAGACTATGCGACTTTAGTACTTTCACTTAGCATAGGAGTTTGACGGTGAGGCTAAGTACTTGCCCCTGGTGCGTATGCTGCAATTCAAACTAGGATGCCTTTGTCACATGACTGGGCGAAGACCAGCCCTTCGTGTAACACGGAGTAAATCACTAATGATTTTTAGTAAGTCGTCGAATCGCCAACTAGCTCTCGCCATATTATGGCAGTTAGTTTTTAGCTTTCGCTACTGAGGTATTTGACCGGACGAACCAGAAACACAATCGCAGTAGTTCTCCCTTGACTACATTAGCCGAACTAGCGGAACTTAAGGTGGTAATTGAAGGAAATATGCCCTAGAGGCAATAATAAAGTTATTATTTATTTCCTTATTTCATGATAAATGTTTATTATTCATGCTAGAATCGTATTAACCGGAAACATAATACATGTGTGAATACATAGACAAACAGAGTGTCACTAGTATGCCTCTACTTGACTAGCTCGTTAATCAAAGATGGTTATGTTTCCTAACCATAGACATGAGTTGTCATTTGATAAACGGGATCACATCATTAGGAGAATGATTTGATTGACTTGACCCATTCCGTTAGCTTAGCACTTGATCACTTTAGTTTATTGCTATTGCTTTCTTCATGACTTATACATGTTCCTATAACTATGAAATTATGCAACTCCTGATTACCGGAGGAACACTTTGTGTGCTACCAAACGTCACAACATAACTGGGTGATTATAAAGGTGCTCTACATGTGTCTCCGATGGTACTGTTGAGTTGGCATAGATAGAGATTAGGATTTGTCACTCCGATTGTCGGAGAGGTATCTCTGGGCCCTCTCGGTAATGCACATCACTAAAGCCTTGCAAGCAATGCAACTAATGAGTTAGTTGCGGGATAGTGCATTACGGAACGAGTAAAGAGGCTTGCCGGTAATGGTATTGAACTAGGTATTGAGATACCGACGATCGAATCTCGGGCAAGTAACATACCGATGACAAAGGGAACAACGTATGATGTTATGCGGTTTGACCGATAAAGATCTTCGTAGAATATGTAGGAGCCAATATGAACATCCAGGTTCCGTTATTGGTTATTGACCGGAGATGTGTCTCGGTCATGTCTACATAGTTCTCGAACCTGTAGGGTCCGCACGCTTAAAGTTCTATGACGATCGGTATTATGATTTTTTGTGTTTTGATGTACCGAAGGTAGTTCGGAGTCCCGGGTGTGATCACGGACATGACGAGGAGTCTTGAAATGGTCGAGACATAAAGATTGATATATTGGAAGGTTATATTCGGACACCGGAAGGGTTCCGGGGGTTACAGGATAAATGCCGGAGTACCGGGGGTTACCGGAACCCCCCCCCCCCCCGGGGGGGGGGGGCTTAATGGGCCTACATGGGCCTTAGTGGAAATAGAGGGTAGCAAGGGGAGTGTGGTGCGCCACCCCCCCAAGGCCCAAACCGAATTGGTTTAGGGCAAAGGGGGTCGGCCCCCTCTTTCCTTCTACTCCTCTCCCTTTCCTTCCCCCTCTCCTACTCCTACTAGGAAAGGGAGGAGTCCTACTCCTTGTGGGAGTAGGTCTCCCCCTCTTGGCGTGCCTCTCCTTGGCCGGCCACCTCCTCCCTCCTTTATATACGGGGGCAGGGGGCACACTAGTACACACAAGTTGATCATTGATCTCTCCCAGCCGTGTGCGGCGCCCCCCTCCACCATAATCCACCTCGGTCATATCGTAGTGGTGCTTAGGCGAAGCCCTACGACGGTAGCTTCATCAACATCGTCACCACGCCTTCGTGCTGACGAAACTCTCCCTCGAGCTCTACTGGATTGTGAGTTCACGGGACGTCACCGAGCTGAACGTGTGCTGAACGTGGAGGTGTCGTACGTTCGGTACTGAGGATCGGTCGATCGTGAAGATGTACGACTACATCAACCACGTTGTCATAACGCTTCCGCTTAACGGTCTACGAGGGTATGTGGACGACACTCTCCCCTCTCGTTGCCATGCATCACCATGATCTTGCGTGTGCGTAGGAATTTTTTTGAAATTACTACGTTACCCAACAGTAATCACAGGAGCTATGCAACACAACTATAGACCAAAGACATGATTCGGAGCTGATTCACATAATGCAATATTCGGGACTCCGAAGAGTACCCGACAGGTGTTTGTACTTTTGAAAAATATGCATAGCCGGATAGAGCCCCCGGTATTTAGGCCAGACCAAAGCATATGTGGCAATCTGAAGCATGGAGGGAATACAAATGGTAAGATAAACCCATACCAAACGTAAGTCAGCAATTAACTGTTTCCTTTATACCCTGATTAATATGTCAAGACATGCTATTACAGATAATGCCATGAACATCAAGGCTATTTGACATGCCGAGAATTTGTACATGAGGGGCAGATTTATACAAGGCCTACAAGAAAAGGTAATCTTGAAGATCCTAGTGGTGCCCTGTCGCACGTCTGCGTCGTTTCTCCTTGGTGAAAAATCCTTTGAGAGGAGAAGTCGATGGTCGTCTATACGAAAGGGAGGCCTCAAAAAGGGCCCCTGCGCGACCGTAGGGTAGGTAGGTTTTTAACGAACCTGTAGTATAAGAGAGGAAAAAGGAGAAAGAAGGGGAGAAAAAGTTAAGGTCCGAATAGGGTCAAGCCGCACTATAGACCTTTTCTGTAGTATGACTCCGTTGCTGCCTGAGGTATTTTAAGTGTGTAATTATGCACGCGCCATACGTAAGCTGTGGTTTTATGGGGCGGTCGGCAGAGGCAAAACTGCTATTCAAGCTCTGGGTCCACCGAGCTGTCGTTCTGTAGAGTGGGCCAGACTCGCTTGGCAGTGTTAGGGGTCTTGATGACCGATGAATTGTTCATCTTGATGAGGTCGTTCTATACTTTGGCTGCAAGGGCCACGGTGTGCTCCTCAGGACAGAGGGAGCGCTCCATATTTCCATTAACTGTGATAACACCGTGCGGTCTAGGCATTTTGAGCTTTAAGTAAGCATAGTGCGGGACTGCATTGAAACGGGCGAAAGCAACTCGTCCGAGCAGCGTGTGATAACCACTTCGAAAGGGACAATGTCAAAGATTAAGTCTTCGCTTCAGAAGTTATCCGACGAACCAAAGAATACTTCCAATGTTAAGACTACTGCTGCCGGGCCTCTACGCCGGGAATCACTCCTTTAAAGGTAGTGTTACTGGGCTTGATTCTTGACGGGTCAATACCCATCTTACGGACAGTGTCTTGATAAATTAGGTTAAGACTACTGCCGCCGTCCATAAGTACTCGAGTGAGGTGGTATCCATCAATGATTGAGTTGAGTACTAGGGTCGCCGAACCTCCATGACGGATACTAGTTGGGTGGTCCCTGCGATTGAAGGTGATCGGACAAGCCGACTATGGGTTGAATTTTGGGGCGACAGGCTCTACGGCGTAGACGTCCCTTAGTGCGCGCTTGTGCTCCCTCTTAGGGATAGGAGTGACATATATCGTGTTTACTATTTTCACCTTAGGGGGAAATTTCTTCTGCCCCCCTGTGTTCGATGGACGGGGCTCATCATCGTCCTTGCTTTGAGGCCCTTTCCCCTTGTGTTCAGTATTTAACTTACCGGCCTATTTAAAAACCCAGCAATTTCTGTTGGAGTGGTCGGCAGGCTTGTCGGGGGTGCCATGAATCTGGCAAGGCATGTCTAGTATCTTATCCAAATTAGATGGACTGTCTCTATTTCCTTTGAATGGCTTTTTCCGCTGACCGGGTTTAGAGCCACTGAATCCGGCATTGACCGACGTATCTTCAGTTTCTTCATTGTTGTTCTGACGCTTGTTTTTTGTTATGTCGTGGCCTTCCATTGCCATCCCTGGCTTCAGAAGTGCCAGGGTCGCTGGTACTGACGCTTCTACGAGCCAGCCAGCTATCCTCGCTCGTGCAGAAGCGGGTCATGAGTGAAGTAAGAGCTGCCATAGTCTTCGGCTTTTCCTGACCGAGGTGTCGGGCAAGCCATTCGTCACGGACGCTATGTTTAAAGGCCGCGAAGGCTTTGGTGTCCGGAAAGTTGACGATTTGGTTCTTTTTAATTAAGAACTGAGTCCAGAATTTGCGGGTGACTCTCCGGGTTGCTGGACTATGTGACTAAGGTCATCAGCATCCGGTGACCGGACATAAGTACCTTGGAAGTTGTCTCGAAAATCATCCTCCAAGTCCTCCCAGCTGCCAATAGAGTTCTCAGGGAGGCTATTCAACCAGTGTCGTGCTGGTCCTTTTAGCTTTAGGGGGAGGTATTTAATGGCGTGGAGATCGTCACCGTGAGCCATGTGGATATGGAGAAGAAAATCTTCAATCCATACAATGGGATCTGTCGGTCCACCGTATGCTTCATTGTTTACGGGTTTAAACCCTTCTGGAAACTGGTGTTGCATTACCTCATCGATAAAGCACAAGGGGTGCGCAGCGGCTCTATATCGGGCAACGTCACGACGGAATTCGGATGACATCCGTGTCCGGTGTTTGGCCCGAGTTTGGTTATGCTTATCGCGCCAAGCTTGATGGCCATCGTCTCGTGTTGGAGCATGTCCCCTTGAACCATAGATTGATCTAGTCTGACTGGCTCTATTGTCCAGGTCCTGACATAGGTCGTAAGTATATCTCGGAGCCGCTACCTGTTTGCCTCGACGGTGAGGTGGCGCGGGCTAGTGTTTGGCATAAGTAGGCGCTTTGTCTCATCCACGTGGTCGTGGGTCTGGTTCGTCAGCATGATTATATCTTGACGGTATTGGCTCAAAGGCCTCGTCGTCAAATTATGGTAGTAGCCTGCGCTTTGGGTAGCTTTTTGTTGGGCGCTCAAATTCGTATTCTTCAGCAGCCAGGACCTTGGTCCATCTGTCGTTGAGCGTATCCTGTTCGGCTTGAAGCTGTTGCTGTTTCTTTTTGAGGCTCCTCGCAGTGGCGATGAGCTGTCGCTTGAAGCGTTCTTGTTCGAGGGGTTCCTCTGGCATGATGAAATCTTCGTTGCCGAGGCTGACATCCTCCTCGGAGGCCAGTAGATAGTTACTATCTTCTGAATCCTCATGCTCGACAAGTTCGTCCGGAATGACTGGTCCGTCCTCCCACTCATCCTGCTCACCAGCAGGCTCGAAGGGGTGGTTGGAGTCTTCGGCATTCTCCGGAGTGTCGTTGTCTCCTATGTTGGTATTGCTTTCCTTTTCGCGATGCGATTGTGAGTGGCGCACTGACGTCGATGTTTTGGTGGTGCCTCGACAAGCTTTTGCTCAATCGAGTGTTGAGCACTATTGTCGTCCTTCTTTTCAGGGGTACCCACAATGTACACGTCGTAAGAAGAAGTGACCGTCCAATGCCCAGTGATAGGCGGGTTTTGGCCTGATTCTGCTCCAGCATCACCGTCCATACCATTGATGTCTTCGGGGGCGTAGTCTAGCATGTCAGTCCAGTCCTCGGCAGTGGCTATTAAGTGGGAGGTAGGTGGGGCACAAAATTTCTCGCGCTCAGCCCCATGTTCAAGCTGTGCGTAGTTCGGAAGTGACACTTCCGTGATAGCGAGAGATCGCATTAAGTCCAGAGCCTCGTTTAGGAGCGATGGCTGGATGGGTAACTGAGGGCCTGCGGAGCTGGGTCAGGAAATTGCTGCTTGACCGTGCTCAATGGATGCAAACCTCAAGAGTTTAGAGTTAACCTCTCGAGGTGAGTCCGACTTCCCGATGACAGGGAGGGCCCTGTTTGATTCTAGGTCTGCCGATAATATGGTCACCTCTGGGTCTCCGGCAGGGAGCACCATGGTAGGAGGGGGTCCGGTGGGGTTCATACTCCCGTCTTCGGACAGGATGGTCCGCTTTAGATTTAAGGCCAGGGAAGGAACGATAGTTGATCCTTGAATGGAGCCTAGTGATGGATCCAGCGGGCTTTCTTCATATGGATGAGGAGCGGCAGTCGAGGCCGAGACCCTTCGAAGATCAAGTATCCTTGGATATCAGTGATATAATTCAGACTTCTGAACCTGATATGGTACGGTGACCAAGCACGTAGTTGTCGATATGTTCAAGGTGACTAGTTGAATTGGCATGTAGAGCGAAGCTGCCAAACACGAAAAGTTGACCGGGGAGGAAAGTTTCCTCGGTGTCGTGGAATTGTCACGGCAGATGTCCTTAGTGTCAGGACTTAGTCGCGAGGCCAACGCATCTATGTGGTAGCTTGAGAGGGGTTGAGCGGGACGAGAGACATGGTGTTTTACCCAGGTTCGGCCCCTCACGGTGGAGGTAAAAGCCTACATCCTGCGTCATTGATATTTATGATGATGATCATGGTTACAAGAGTGCTCTATCTCGAGAGCTATTGTCTAAACCTAACTTGTCCAACTTGTGGAACTTGTCAATCTTCTCCCTTTTGGGGAGCCCTGCCCCTCCTTATATATGTTGGAGGGGCGGGTTACATGTAGAGTCCTATTAGGATTAGGACTAGTCTATCTCTAATACAAACCGGATATAAGTCCAGGTCTTAACTCCTTGTAGGACAAATATTCCTCATGCCTTTCCTCTTAAACCGGCCCACCGTTAACGTGAACCGGCCTTCTGGGCCTTGGGCCTTGCAACCGTCTGTCCCGCACGCCGGATCACCAGTGAGTCATAATGACTAGGTGGGTTGCTTGTAAACCGCCAGGTCAGGGCGGGTCGCCAGTAACTCGCCAAGTGTCAGCGGGGTCTTCAGATAAACCGCCAAGTCCGGCCGGGTTAACTTCCGGCCGGTTTACACCGTGGGGTATATCCCCGACATTAGCCCCCAAGTTTAGCTTGGATTTATTCATGGTAAACTTATGTTGCAAAATAAACACAAGAACAAATTTGACAGGTTATGCTTTGGGTTAAGAATTTTTGTAAACGGTACCTGATCATCCTTAACTCCTTGTTATTTCCTCCTTTTGGGAAATCCGGGTCAACAAACCAGCTTCATAATCAATTTGCCGACATTGGCTTGTCACCGAGAAATATTGTGAAGAATAACTCCTTTGATTCAGCTCCGCCGGTTTAAGAAATATGGGTCTGAAAATACTTATCTGATATTCAGCCAGTTTGAAGATGTAAAACTTGCCGGTTTAATATTACCAAAATGGCCGGTTTGTAAATATTGATGGCACCAGGTCATAATTGTTGTCAACACCGGGTTATGTAATTGATCTTCCTGATTTGCTCAAAACTGATAAAATGAAGATATTCCTCCTTTATATGCATAATACCTATAGCCCCCAAGTCTTAAGAGGAGAACATAGTGATAACTTAAGACTTGCTCCAATAATTGTTTCAACCTTGAAGAAATCTGGTTTGTTCATCTCAATCATATAAACTGAATACTCCATATATGTAGCCCCCAAGTGCCGGGTTGTCATGCTTGCAGCAACCTGGAACTTGCAATTGCTTATAAAAACTTCAATCAGTGTAGCCCCCAAGGGCCGGGTCATTATGCAATAATGAGCAGGGACTTTGTAAGTATAATCTTGTAAACTTTGAACAGCAACGTGTAGCCCCCAAGGGCTGGCTTAGTAAGATAATACTGAACCGGGACTTGATATATATACTTTAATGAAAATAACATATTATAATGTAGCTTCCATCGTAGGGCTTGAACCCACGTCCACAAGGTTAAGAGCTTTGTGCTTTACCAACTGAGCAATGGATTCTTCAATATTATGGACGAAAACTTGTGTACCTTGAATTGTTGACAGGAGCAATTGGTAGCCCCCAAGCGCCGGCTCATTATAATATGATGAGTCGGGTCTTCAATAAGACTAGTAAAAATGACTTTGCATTAGCCCCCAAGTGTCATGGTGCATGCTTGCAGCGACATGAGACTTGCATGTAATCTCAATTTGAATAATGTAGCCCCCAAGTGCCGGGTTGTAAGCCTGCAGCGACTCGGGACTATTCCTTCCATTGTAGAATAAATCATATCCTTTGATAAAAGAGTAGACATTGCGCTATAGCGACTTTGAAAACCTTAAAAAATCCAGCCATGTTGGCTATTCAAGATAATATAATCCGGTATGAAAACCTTATTCATTCAATATCACAATGAAATTTCAGCCAAGTTTGGCTATTTGAATAATATAACCCAATGATTTATAAGCGCATGATTCCAATGGCGCAATCCAAATATATACTGGCGACTTATAGTCCAAAGCCAGACCGGTTTAATAAACACCGGATCATACTACCGGTTTAATAAACACCGGTGATTTATAATCATGCTTTATTCAACCTGTTTCTGCATACAACAAGTTTAAAGTGTCCTGGCGGTTTACCACCGGACGGGTCATAATGCCCAACATATAACCTAGGTTTATAACCAAGGCTGCATTTAGAATAATCAAATATGAAATATATCATACTTGTGACATTGAATCACATCGTTGGTTTACCAACTTCTTTTTTAGTAAGGGTGATAACCCAAATCTCGAGTACTGATAATTCCTTCCATATTGTGCCGGTTTATGATAAAACCGTGCCGGGTTGTGATAAACACTGTGTTACTCCATAAGAGGATGTTAACAAAAAGGATCAAACCGGGCAAATAGTCTCTGGATTGACGTGAACTGTGTTCCGTCAATTGATTGGTTAAAAAACTTTGTCGGTTTAAAAAACACAATGAAAAGCAAAAAAAAACCCCTTCAAAGAAAAGTGTGAAGCAAAAGCAACGAAAAAAATGTTTGCCAAAAAAGGTTTTATTAAGCTGATCAAATGGCGTTACCATGGCCAAACACGACCAAGCTCCCGTTAGGTGTAACTATGGTTCTAGTCAGCCAGGTCCCCAAGTGATTCTGTGGCATTTATGCTGACCAAATGGCATGGTCATGGTTCGGGTTCGACCAAGCCCCCAAGTGATTCTGTGGCCTTAGGCCGATCAAGAGGCATGACTGGTTCAGACATGACCAAGTCCCCAAGTGATCTGGTGGCTCTCGCCTATCAAGAGGCATGGTATTGGTTCGGACACGACCAATCCTCCAAGTGATATAACACGATGCTTTTAGCAAAGCGAACTCAAGGGGTAAACCGGAGGCCTCTTTAGAGCAACTCCGTGTAACCTCACATGATGTAAAAGAACAGAGACCTCGCTTTATGAAGCAGAAGCCCCCATGTGATCAATAATATGTCAGGCCAGTAAGGCGGGATACCCATGTTTGAACCGCGCATCATGGCAGCAGGTCCTCTTCCACAATTTTTAACTTTTGCAAGAGATAAATTCTTCTTGAACCGGGATCTTGATCCGGATATTGAGAGCTTCAAAGCTTTGTGGGAGACATATTTCCCTTGAACCGGATTTTAAACCGGAATCTTCATTTTTAGCCGGAAATTTTTTTGACGGCCTTTAAACTCGAACTTGCGAGAAGTTAATTCCTTTTTGAACCGGAAATTCTTAAACCGGATTTGAGAGCTTCAAAGCTTTGTCGGAGAACAAATTTCCCTTGTACTGGATTGTAAACCGGAATCCTTTTCTGATGACCTGAAACTTCTTTATTGAGCCGGGATTTTGTAACTATCATATACTTTCTAATCCGGAAATCTTCTGACAGCATGATGTGAATCCGGGACCGGGTTATCTTTCCATCCAACGTATTGGGGTTCTTGACTTCACTGAAAACCGGCAACGTTTGCTAAGTCATATCATTGTAGCCCCCAAGTCTCAAGGTGACTCGAGGAGTTGGCTTGAGATTCTCCATATTTGACCGTGATATAAACCGGCATAACTTGTATATCATTGGTGTTGACAGCACGATGTGAATCCACAGAAGGTTGAGGTGACTGCGGCGGGTTATAAATGATCCGGTATGAGCCGTGTCAGCAACTCGGTCAATGGTTCCTTGCAACTGGCTCCTTGAAGTTTAACCAAACTGTAGTAGCGGCGACTTGTGTGCATGTCCATTGAACCATCCAGTGCAGACGACGGTTGATAATAATTTGCCTCCAATTTGTGGGAAGAAAGGCGGACATCAAAGATGACCGAACATCAGAAGCGGCACAGACAGATGAGTCGGCCGCGGTGTTGTAAACCGGCGCGGATGGAGAGTTGGCCGCGGGCATTGTAAACCGGCATGGACGGAGAGTTGGCCGCGGGCATTGTAAACCGGCGTGGACGGAGAGTTGGCCGCGGGCATTGTAAACCGGCGCGGACGATCGTCGGTGTAGACAGACGCCAGCAATGTGCTCTCCGTATCTGTGGCACGGTAGGTACTCTTATAATGAATAATTTTCCTGCACAAAGATCACAAACGAGAGTAATTGTTCTTTAAAAAATGAAAAAATACCATAAAAATTGATCGGATGGATTTCACTTGATTCGTCTGGATGATGGACGATCAGTACGTGGCATCCGTAGATAATTTTGCAAAAAATGTTATCCTCCCAAAAACTGTTATCCTCACGCAGATAACCTCCACGGGAGTAACAATCCTAGCGGCCATAGCATTAGTACAGAGAGCATCCGATGGATTTTGCTTGAGGATCGGCGGCGAGTGAGCAAACTAGCGATTCGACACGGCGACTCAGCGAGGCCAGCCCGAAGTAGAGCGAAACAGGCAGCGGCCACAGCGGAAGCGGGTTGACCCGGGGCGGCTCAATGGCGCGGTGGCAAGGGCTTGTGGCCGACCGCGGCGGAGGTGGTGGCTTGCAGCGGCAGCAAGGGCGGCCGGGTTGGAACAAAGCCGCAGATTTATAGCGTGGACGGCCTGGCATGAGATCCACGCGGGGCAGTTCTCCGATGGCAGTTCGACAGGCAGTGCGGGGCGACTCTTCGGCAGCAGCTCAGCAAGGAGCAAGGGGCGGCTCTCCGTCAGCGGCTTGGCAGGCAGCGTGGGGCGCCTCTCCGTCAGCGGCTCAGACAGTCGCAAAAGCAGAGGTAACCGAGGTCGGAGAGGAGCGACCCGCCATGGGGAAAAGTGTAGGGATGGAAATCGCAGCCCACATCTGAGTCGCGGTTAGTTGGACGAAGCCACGTCCATGTTTTCATCCGAGTCGTTTACTTCCTTTTGTTCTTTCAGTCAAATCCGAATCTTTGTATTAGTTGCTTCACGTCTCGTAGTAGGAATTGGAGTAGCACTACTACTAGTTTATACTTCTGATTGCTTTGGTCCTTACGCTTGAAAAGTAGCAGCAGGAAAGATTTGTTCTGGTGTGATGCGCGTCTGCACGGCCATAGTGGATGCACGAATATTGGATAATTATGCATGCACGCGTTGACTGTTTTTGGTTGTTGTGATCGAGGATACGCAATCTGACTGCGGTATAAAAAATCATATTGGTCTGGGCAGACTGCTTCAGTAGCTGAAAAAATCTTGTTTGATCCCGGCGAAACTTGCAGTCAGGCGGTTTAGATGGATCTTGCTTCCCTTCTGTCTTTATTGATTTTTAGGGTGGCGACTGCACCCGATGCCACCCTAATCTGATCCAATCAAACCTCGTACTTCCAGCCCCAAATCTAATCGGTTCTTGTCTAAGGTTATCCCTTGCCGGGCTATTCCGTGTGATTGCTTCATGCCAGCTCTTCCTTATCCGTCCGACCGTGAACTTCTCAATCCCTGGATGAGATCCCTCCAAGAACTCAACACCACCGTGCGCAGGCCCCACGGTGGGCGCCAACTGTCGTGGAATTGTCACGGCAGATGTCCTTAGTGTCAGGACTTAGTCGCGAGGCCAACGCATCTATGTGGTAGCTTGAGAGGGGTTGAGCGGGACGAGAGACACGATGTTTTACCCAGGTTCGGCCCCTCACGGTGGAGGTAAAAGCCTATATCATGCTTCATTGATATTGATGATGATGATCATGGTTACAAGAGTGCTCTATCTCGAGAGCTATTGTCTAAACCTAACTTGTCCAACTTGTGGAACTTGTCAATCTTCTCCCTTTTCGGGAGCCCTGCCCCTCCTTATATATGTTGGAGGGGCGGGTTACATGTAGAGTCCTATTAGGATTAGGACTAGTCTATCTCTAATACAAACCGGATATAAGTCCAGGTCTTAACTCCTTGTAGGAAAAATATTCCTCATGCCTTTTCTCTTAAACCGGCCCACCGTTAACGTGAACCGGCCTTCTGGGCCTTGGGCCTTGTCATCCGTCTGTCCCGCACGCCGGATCACCAGTGAGTCATAATGACCAGGTGGGTTGCTTGTAAACCGCCAGGTCAGGGCGGGTCGCCAGTAACTCGCCAAGTGTCAGCGGGGTCTTTAGATAAACCGCCAAGTCCGGCCGGGTTAACTTTCGGCCGGTTTACACCGCGGGGTATATCCCCGACACTCGGAAACAGCATCATTGTCGATGATCGAACGAGCCATCGAACCTTCTGCCGACGACACAGTGGAACTCTCAATGAAAGCACCAATGTAAGTGTCAAAACCGACCGATCTCGGGTAGGGGATCCCGAACTGTGCGTCTGAGGATTGAAGGTAACAAGGGACGAGTGGGACACAATGCTTACCCAGGTTCGGGCCCTCTTGATGGAGGTAAAACCCTACGTCCTGCTTGATTGTATTCGATAAGTATAGGGGTTACAAGAGTTGATCTACCTCGAGATCGTAATGGCCAAACCCTAGTTGTCTAGCCTATGAGAATTCTGATTGTCCCTATGGACTAAACCCTTCGATTTATATACACACTGGAGGGGCCTAGGGTTATACAGAGTCGGTTTGTAGAGGAAGTAAATTACATATCCGGACACCAATCTTGCCATCCACGCATAGGGGAGTCTTACCCGGACACGGGGAAAGGTCTTCCACTTTGTATCTGCATGGCCCATCAGTCCGGCACATATTGAATAGCCCGGACACCCAAGGACCCTCCAATCCAGGACTCCCTCACCCCCATATGGGCCGGCCTAGGTGGAGAAGGAAAATGGGAGGAGGAAAGGAGAGAGAGGGAATAGGATTCCCCCTTCCTCCCCCTCTCCCCTCTTTCCTTCCCCCTTCCTATATAAGGAAAGGGGGGCGCAGGGCAAAGCAGGGCCACTAGGGGGCGGCGGCCAAGCCCTAGGGCACCCTGGCTGCCTCCCCTCCCCTCCCACCTATATATGTGTGGGGAGGGTGCGCCTCACAAGGACACAACATCAATTGTTTGCCATGTGTGGCACCCCCTCCATAGTTTACACCCCGGTCCTATTCTCGCGGTGCTTAGGCGAAGCCCTGCGCGGATCGCTTCACCATCACCGTCACCATGCCGTCGTGCTGGCAGAACTCATCTACTACATCGACGCCTTGCTGGATCAAGAAGGCGAGGGACGTCGCCTAGCTGAACATGTGCAGAACTAGGAGGTGTCGTATGTTTGGTGCTTGACCGGTCGGAGCTAGAAGAAGTTCGACTACATCAACCGCATTGTCAAAATGCTTCAGCTTTTGGTCTACGAGGGGCACGTAGACACACTCTCCCCCTCGTTGCTATGCATCTCCATGGATAGATCATTGCATGTGCGTAGAATTTTTTTTGTTTTCCATGCAACGATTCCCAACTATTTTTGTAAATATGTTTAACCTAGTATCCATGATTCAGCCTGTTATGATCAAACATGTTTGCAATGACAATTAGAGATTATAGTTCCTCATCCCATGCTTAAGTAGCTAGGAATGGATAATGATTTATCCTTGATGTCAACATTGCGTTAAAATGATTGTAATGTAGTATGATGATATGGTATCCTCCTCTAAATGTTTGAGTGGCTTGACTTGGCACATGTTCATGCATGTGGTTGAATCAAAACCAACATAGCCTCTATGATATTTATGTTCATGGTGTTCATATCCTACTCATGCTAGTATCCAATGTTACTTATGCATAATGCATGTTCATGGCCATTTTCGCTCTCTAGCTGGCCGCTTCTCAAAATATTTGCTAGCCTTCACGTGTACTAAGTGGGAATTCTGCTTGCGCATCAAAAACCTGAAACCCAAGTTATTCCAGATGAGTCCACCATACCTACCTATATGAGGTGTTACCCTGCCATCCTAAGTAAATTTGCATGTGCCACCTCTAAAAACTTCAATTAAACATCCTTTTTTCTGTGCCTGGATTGTTCATAGAGCGACAGGAGGTAGTCAGTATCTTCCATGCTAAGCGAGTTATTCTCATGATGAGTGTTTATTCACTCGTCCTTGCACGAGAGGGGCGGTAACAGGGATTCCCAGTCCTGAACTCAAATTGAAAATAATTTAAAAAAATCCCCCGGGATTGTTGTTGGTATGGACGGCACAGGTTGTTTCGTACAAGCCGTGGAGTGTGATTGTTGGTGGAGGGGGAGTAAACCTTCACTTTTATCGCTTGGGAACTGCCACTAATGTGTTTAGCATGGAAGATACTGATAACTAATGGTCGCGAAGTAAACAAGAAGGCACTCATGCACGTCGGTCCTAAACAAACGGTTTTTAACCCCTTTCCACGACGACAATTGGAACCGTCGCCAAGTGAGTGTGTGTGATAGGGTGTCCTTCCCACATGACCCAGAAATCGTCGGGGATAGGCCCTCCTGGGACCCAGGCCGGGGCCGTGTGCGATCGGGCGAGGCAAAAAAACCCAATCACTTTCGTAGGTATGTACATCCCACAAGGTGAATCCCAGAAGTCATTTCCGTAGGTATGTACATCCCACACGGTAAATCCCAGAAATCATTTTCGTATGTATGTACATCCCACACGGTGAATCCTAGAAAATCATTTCCGTTCGTATGTATATCACACACAGTCAATCCAAGGAATACGTTTCCATTCTTATGTACATCCCACATAGTCAATCCAGGGAAAATGTTTCCGTTCGGACGTAAATCCCATACAGTTTTATGTGTAGGCTCGTGTGTGAAAGGTGTAACTATCACACACAGTCTTCCTTGGTTAACTGTTTGCCTTTATCAACTATATCACACACGATTTGATGAAGAAAACTGTATGGCATTGGGCTATCCATCGCAAGTGCTTTTATTGCTAGAACCGTTTGCAAAGGTCCATGACACATTTAGCAGGTTTATTAGTTTACAGTTAATAATTCCAGTATTACGCAAATTCACACTTCATATCGAACAGTTGTTTGCCAATTTCATATCAGGCATATAAATATATTATAACATCACAGTACGGTAGCTACATGAAAATAGCACAATACAACATATAGCTAGTTCAACTTCATAAGAACAATATATTCATTTCCCTAATTGAGATCATCCAGGCTCGTCTTATCCACCTCTGCTTTCAGTTCAGTAAGAACCCGTTTTGCACAGGCCAACTAGGAAAGTGCCTCCTCCTTCGCCAACACCATCTTAGCAAAGTCTAATTTAAAAATCTGAGCTCATTCTCCACCTTCAACTTTTTATCATGCATCTTGAAATATGCTTCAGCGTTGACAAGACTTTATGTAAGCCTACATGTGTTCACTTCCTCATACATGCTCCAGAGCTTCGTTAGGCACATCTCCAAAGACTCTGGCCACTCTTGATCAACCCACTCCAAGTAAGAACACTTCCGTTCATCCTATAATATTTAAAACTAGATCAGTAACAATTGTAGGGGAAATGGGTTTATAGAAACATAGAAAATCACCAATGCTTATTTTGAAAAACTAAAGAAACATGTTAATTATGACATATCTTCTCAAAAAGATCAATGTGCAAATGACATAATTGGTACTGAGACAACAACCAAATTCTAGAACATCAGAAGCTATAATTAACTACAATGATGCTAGAAGTTCTTACTCATGTACAATAAATAACAAATTGAACATTTTATGAGGAAGGTAAATATAACTGCAACAGCATAGCGATAGTGTTTGGATGACAGCAAATTGATACTAACAGGTGTGTACATGCACAAATTTAGTAACATGGAACTAATTGATACTAAGGCAGTCCACTATGTATGCCAAAACTGGTGTAAAAACAACTGTTGCTACATCTCGCACCGGTGCCCTGAACTGGTGAGCCGATGCAGCGGAAAAAAATCAGGGACCTAGACTCCAGAGCACGTAGTTGCTCCGATGCCCAGTTCCTTCGTGCCATAAAGATTTAGTATTTTACTGCTTGGCTGCTCAGATGTGTGGACCAAATTTGGCTGCACAAACTACTGAAGCGGTGCCAAATAATTCTCTAATGGCACCGCTGATGAGATGGCAACAATTTAAGATACTAGGTACAGACTGTGACACTGTCTTAGGATGCATTTGGTTGAAGGTGTGGTATGAATGGGTTGGGACCGTGACAGTGTTTGAATCACATATAACAAATGATTTGTAACAACGGAAGAGGGTCTAACCTTCTCTGCACATGCCAGAAACTTCCTCCCAGTGTCCACAGAATCAAACGCAAGTAGCTTCACGCATGGAGATTGATGGTGACAACGAGCAGATAGATCTTCAGCCACCCCGCTCCATTCGTTGCCACTGATGGTCTTAGGGAGCTACAAGAGGTAGAAACGACTCAAATCGACCTCCGGGTAAAAAACCTTCATTCCAAGTCATAGCCCGAGAGAGAGACAAGAGAGGCATACCCGGATGGTGAAGGAGTAGTCGCCGGAGGAGGAACCGCTGGAGATGTCTTTGAAGAAGACCATGACGACCCCGGCGGTAGGATGTGAGACGGCGAGAGCAAGGAAGCGTGCCGGGGTACTGATCCACGGGCACCTATGGGACCGGCGGACCGGGTCCCTTTTGGTTCGGCGGGGGCGGAGATTGTGCAAAGAGCGGATCGAGGCGATGCACGCGAGCGATTTACCCAGGTTCGGGCCGCACGGATGCGTAAAACCCTACTCCTGCTTTGTGGTTTGTATTGATTTCTTGCTCGGGAGCGCGGAGTGCTACAGTATACACCCGCAGCTAACAAGACCGAGCGTGAGTGTTCGAACTAGCTAACCCCCCTCTACGTTGCACACGGGCCTCCTTTTATATGCTCAAGGGGTTTTCGACAGGTGGCAACGGAGGTAAAGGGCAAAAATGGAAAGGTGCTGTGGTAGGCACAGCTACCTGCTACAGTGTATCATACCTAACCCTGACGGCAGGGGACAAGGGCCTTAAATGCCCGTCTGTGTCGCCTAAACAGTGCGAAAAGGGACCGCCAGGGACGCCACCGTTCGCCACGATGGCGATCTTGTCAGCGCCGCTTGCCACCGCACGCCGCTGGCTGCACAGCCTCCCGCCACGTACGCCTGGAAGGGCCCCAGAGCGACACGTTGGTGGTTGTGCTGGAGCGCGGGCCCAGGGAGGTGGCTTGCCGCGGCAAGCGCCTTGCCGCTGTCGTTGTCTTGTCGCGCCCGGGAGCTTGTCGCTCACCGGGCCTTGCCGGGGCGCGTGGTGTGCCACGGCAAGTTCCTTGCAATGCCTTGGGTGGCCTTCCCGGCAAGCTCCTCTTGCCGGGGTCTTGAGATGCTTTTGTTAGCCTTCCCGGCAAGCTCCTCTTGCCGGGGTCTTGTCTTCTTGGCTTGGGCACTTTGTGCTTGAACGGCTCCAAAGGAACCACGGAGGACCTTGACGGTCACCCGGCAAGCCTTGCCGCGGGATGCTGCGACTGCCCATGCACAAGTTCGGGATACTAGGGTACCCCTACTCTAGTACACCGACAGGAGCCCCCGGGCCTGGGCCATACACGGTGCCGAGCGCTGTTGGGCCAGGCCCAAAACAGGGCACGGGCACGCGCGGCCTAGGTTACGCCGTATCTTACTCCGTATCCACCGCGCCCTCCCCGAACGGCACGCGTCGAATGCGGCGTCGTGGGAGAGATCGTGGGGGTTTCTTTATTCAAAAATGCGGAACGTCCGCCCCCTCCCTCTTTATAAGCAGGGAAAACGGGGGCAGTTCGCACATTCGCCCGTTGCTGTTTCCAATCTTAGAAATCTCCGCCGCTCCCTCGCCTTCCCAGAGCAGAGAGAGAGAGCAGCGCCCCGCCCCCCATCGCCGCCAGCATCACCAACGCCGTCGACCTCCTCCACTGCTTCCGCCATGGCTCCAAAAGCCGACAAGGGGAAGGCCGTGAAGTCGACCGAGGCGCAGCGGCTCGCGGCGCTGCGGAAGGAACGGGCAGTTTCCCCCCCAAGCTTGCCGCGAAGGAGCTGAGGGAGAACTACTACCTCTTCGGGTCGGCAGAGACACGAGCGCATCCGCGCACAAAGGTACTCCCCGCCGCCGCTTGGAAGAAGGCCCCAAATGGATACCCCTTCTTCGCTCTGTTCTTCTACTGCGGGCTCTGCCCGCCTTTCTCTGATTTCTTCTGTGACATTATGAATACCTATGGATTCCATCTCCTTGACTTCACCCCCAATGCCATCCTGACCATGGCAGTTTTCGCACATCTCTGCGAAAACTTTGTCGGAGTCCTTCCCAACGTAGCCCTCTTCCGCCACTTCTTCATACCCCGAGTAGAGAGAGGAGAGCCTCTATCCGGCGGAATTGCCTGGATCTCAAGGGCCGGCAAGAAGGAAACCTATCTGGAGGGAGAGTTCCGTGGCAAGTGGGAGGAGTGGAGAGCAGATTGGTGCTGGATTGACGAGGAGAATCCGCAGCCATTCACCACCCGGCGCCAAACCCCAGTAGCACGCGGCAGCAATTGGAGTGACGTGGCCCCGGAAGACGACAGGCTGAAGATTGCCGTCACCAGGATCCTGCGCCTCAGGCTTGCCGGGCTTACTGTTGGCGCTGTTGGCGCAGACTTCCTTCGCCGCCGCATCGCCCCCTGCAGGAATGGGGGAGGCCCACTTGGGAGTTCAAGAACGCGGCAGACATCATGAGGCTGCGGCCGGGCCTCAACTACAACTTCACAGTCCTGGAGCTCAACGCAATGCTGCAGGAGCTATTCAAATATGACCCCCAACATCCCGAGGTGTTCAGGTTGCTGGGGGGCGTTGTTCCGTTGTGCAACAATTCCTCGCTCGACGGCATCCGTGCAATGATGCCGGAATGCGACTCGCACGGGATTGTGCCAACTTGGCAGGAGCCTGCAGACGAGGTCGTGCAGCAGTTCTTCGACGACTTGGTGGAAGTGCCAATCTGCCCCGACGAGAAGGACGGCCTCACCCGCGACACCACGGATGCGGAGTTGGCGCTCATCGCCACTAGGCTGGAGGAGGCAGCGGCAGCCGCAGCCGCGGGCGAGTTCGGATTCACTGTGGAGGAGGCTGATGCAGCGGAAGCGGCAAGCCGTGCCGAGCAAGGGGAGCCCGCCGGCAAGAAGGAGCTTGCCGGGCGTGACGCCGAGCCGAGCGAGCCCGCCAAGGACACGAGCGGCTCGTTGGAAATCAACTCTTCTTCCTCCTCATCTTCGCGCAGCTTGCCGCAAGCAGAGCCTCCATCCCCACCAAGAAGGCGTCTCCGCAAGGCCGTGACGTGGCGGAGCGGCAAGTGGGTCAACAGTTGTCGCGCCGCGTGACACGCTCTACCGCGGCAAATACCGTTGCCGCGGGAGCGCCTCATGCTGCGACGGCAACTGGAGCGGAGTCTAGCCGGACCACCGCTTCAGTCCCTGCCGCTACTCATGCCGCACCGACAGCCGGAGCGGGGTCGTCTCAGACCATCGCCACCGCTCCCGCCAAGCGGCCAAGGGAAGCTACCCCTCCGCCTCCTCACGCCGGGCGCGCGCCGGACTTCGACTTCTCCGCGTTCAGCTCCGACGAGGAAGAAGAAGAAGAGTAAGCTTCTCTTGCTGTACTTATAGTTCTTCAATTCTTGCTGTTTTGTCTTGTTTCTCACTTGCTTTTCCCTGAACCTGTTCCTCTTCAGGACTCTGGCCCAGAGAGCGGCGAAGAGAGCTAAGGCCCCGGTGATCGTCATCGAGGACGAGCCCACTGCGACAGCAGGTGGCGCGCCCGAGACAACCTTGCCGGACCTGGCGACTTTTCTCTAGGGCAGCCCCGCGTAAGTGTATGATTTACTTTCTGCTGCGAGGCGCGCTTGGGTACTTGTCTTTGCTGATATCTGCTTGTTGACTTGTGTAGGAGCCGAGCAGCCCCACCAGGAGCCAAGGGAGAATCCCCCAACAAGGGAGAATTCTCCGGCAAGGGAGGGCTTCCCGGTAAGGGAGAAGTCTCCGGCAAGGGAGGATTCTCCGGCAAGGGAGAAGTCTCCGGCAAGGGAGGATTCTCCAGCAAGGGAGAAGTCTCCGGCAAGGGAGGGCTCTCCGGCGAGGGACAGCACCAGCGGCCCCCCGACGGCGGAGACCACAACTGCAGAACCTGGTGCAGGTACTCCTCTTGCTTCAAAACTTCCCTTGGGTTCTTCTTCTTTTGATCTTCTTGAGTTATTGCTGGATTTTGCTTGACTCTTCCCCCTTTTCCGGCCGTCAGATCCATCCGTTGCGGAGCAGATGGAAACCGAGGTCGCCGCCGACGAGGCAACTGGCGCTGGAGATGCCGCCGGCGCAGAGGCCGCCAAGGCTGACGCCGCGGCAACTGGCGAGGGGTCCGGCAATCGCACTGACGGCCCTGAGGCCGCAGGAGCGCCAGGCGCTACACCGACCGCCGACCCGTCCGCCGCTGCCGCAGCGCCAGGCTCCGGAGAGCCCCAGCCAGGCGTCTACCTGAAGGCCGGCGACGACGTCTTCATCAATCTTCCCTGGGCATCAAGCTCCAGAGCGCCGGTAGAGGGGGAGATCTTCGACGGAGAAGTGCTTGCCTCCACGGGGTTGACGTTGGTCGACGCGCCAAGCAGCAGCAGCAACGAGCCCGAAGAAGAGCGGCTGCTGCGGAGGTTGATGTCGCTCTACCGCGCGCGACAAGCCAAGCTGGAGTCCCGCGAGGCGCTTGTCGCGAAGGCGGGAGCAGACATTGAAAAGCGCGCGGAAGAGCTCGGGGGTTTCCACCGGGAAGCCCTCCGATCCCTGGCGGAGGAGCGGGAGCAGCTCGCTGAAGCGCAGAAGGCCTTTCTCCTCGAGAAGGCCGAAGCCGAAGAGCGCCAGCGACTTGCCACTGTGAAGCTAGCCGCGGAGGAGGGCGAGCTGGCGCAGCGGAAGGTCAATCTTGGTGCCCACGAGGAGGAGCTTGCCTCGCGCGAGGAGAAACTTGGCAGAGCCCTCAAGCAAGCGGAGGACGCTGCCGCCGCCGCCGAGGCCGCCAAGGAGGAGTTGAAGACGAAGGTGGCGCGGCTGGAGGCCGATCTCTCCGAGAAGGGCAAGGAGCTCAGCGCCGCCAAGGTCTCCAACGTGGATCTTGAGTTGAAGCTAACAACTTTGACCAAGACTCTGGACAGCGCCAAGAAGCGGGAGGCGGCCTTGAAGGAGGAAATCAAGGCCGACAAGGCGCTGCTGGAGAGTGCTGCCACCGCCCAGAACGCCTTCAGGGAGACCGTGACGCACTGGACGGAGAGTCTTGTGAACGCCGCCACGGACATCGACAAGGAGCTGGCGCAACTGGGGATGGAGGATCTCGGGTATCCCTCCGACGACAACCTCCAACCCAGCGCCAAGCTCATTCTGTTCTTCAAGGGCGTGGCGACGGCCCTTCAGCGACTCCGGGAGAGGATCCCCAAGCAACTGGCTGACGAGTCGCGCAGGGTCTGCGCGGGGGCCCTCCAGAAAGTATTGATGAAGGTGGCCTTCCGCAATCCGGGCCTCCGCCTCACCAACATCCTCAGGACCTTGCCGCCAGAAGCTGATCTAGAGGAGCTCAAAGCCCTTGTCGCACCCATTGTGGACAAGGTGAGCGGGATCAAGAGGGTTGAAGGCAATCGCGTAGATTAGGCCGCCCATTTCTCCTTTCCTTGTCATTGTCGATCAAGTTATGAAAACGATCTGTTAGAGCTGCGACAAGCTATTTTGTAATATAACTTTATTCTGGGTAGTGATTCGCAACGTTATTCCCTTTACTTGATTCCTCCCTTTGTATGTCTTTTTACCCTACGCTTTTAGGGAACTTGCCGGTGCAGGCACCAGAACCGCGAGCGCTGAGTGCGGAACGTCAGCAGCCTGCTAGCGGTGCCGCTATCAGCAAGAAACCTTGTCGCGACTAGTTGCAGCTCACTTAAGTTGTCGAGCGGACTCGAAACAAAGTAAGGGCGCTAGCAGCTCACTTAATTTGTTGAGCGGACTCGAAACAAAGTAAGGGCGCTAGCAGCTCACTTAAGTTGTTGAGCGGACTCAAAACAAAGTAAGGGCGCAACTAGCTACGAGTTGGTTCCTCCGCGCACAGGTTTTCCATACAAAGTGCGGTCGTTCAAGGGAAATAACTTAAATTTTAGAAAATCTGATTGCTCAAACTTTGGCAACTTAGCTTTTCTGTTGTTTGCTTCCCGGCAAGGCGAAACTTTCTTGAACGACGCCTGGTCCATACCATCATCTTCTCCTTTCCCCCCCGGCAAACTTGTGGGCGAGGGGAACCTTCCTTTCAAAAGAAAGAAGAGACAATACAGATATGGAGCTTTATGGCTCGTTATTGCTTACCGTGGAGCAAGTGCTGCACAAAATGTCAGATAACACATGCAAAAGGTAGAAGGCATGAAATCGACAAAATGCGCGGAGCACATGAGCTTTACTTACGCACGGGGTCTGCGCCCGGCTTTGTACAAAGGATTACATGCAACAGCGGCAAGACTTGTACAAAAGGTGCTTGCCGGAACAGGTTCCGGCAACTGCGCCTTACGGGTAAAACTTACGAAGATGCTCAATATTCCAGGAGTTGCTCACCGGAAGGCCATCTTCGGTCTCAAGGCGGACAGTGTTAGGGAACGTAGTAATTTCAAAAAAATTCCTACGCACATGCAAGATCTTGGTGATGCACAGCAACAATAGGGGAGAGTGTTGTCTACGTACCCATGGAGACCGACTGCGAAAGCGTTGACACAACGTAGAGGAAGTAGTCGTACGTCTTCCCGATCCGATCGATCCAAGCACCGTTACTCCGGCACCTCCGAGTTCTTAGCACACGTACAGCTCGATGACGATCCCCGAGCTCTGATCCAGCAAAGCTTCGGGGATGGGTTCCGTCAGCACAACGGCGTGGTGACGATGATGGTACTCTACCGACGCAGGGCTTCGCCTAAGCACTACAACGATATGATCGAGGTGGAATATGGTGGAAGGGGGCACCGCACACGGCTAAGGAATGATCACGTGGATCAACTTGTGTCTATGGGGTGCCCCCTACCCCTGTATATAAAGGATGGAGGAGGAGGAGGCCGGCCAAGGCTAGGTGCGACCAGGATGTGGAGTCCTACTAGGACTCCAAGTCCTAGTAGGAGTCCATCAAGAGGGGAGGAAGGGAGAAGGAAGTGGAGGAGTAGGAAAGGTGGCCGGCCCCCTTTTCCCTAGTCCAATTCGGACTAGAGGGGAGGGGGGCGCAGCAGGCCTTTTCTCCTCTTCCCACTAAAGCCCATCAAGGCCCAATACTTCTCCCAGCGAATTCCCGTAACTCTCCGGTACTCCGAAAAATACCCGAATCACTCGGAACCTTTCCGAAGTCCGAATATAGTCGTCCAATATATCGATCTTTACGTCTCGACCATTTCGAGACTCCTCGTCATGTCCCTGATCTCATCCGGGACTCCGAACTCCTTCAGTACATCAAAACTCATAATATAACTGTCATCGAAACCTTAAGCGTGCGGACCCTACGGTTCGAGAACAATGTAGACATGACCGAGACACGTCTCCGGTCAATAACCAATAGCGGGACCTGGATGCCCATATTGGCTCCTACATATTATACGAAGATCTTTATCGTTCAGACCGCATAACAACATACGTTGTTCCCTTTGTCATCGGTATGTTACTTGCCCGAGATTCGATCGTCGGTATCCAATACCTAGTTCAATCTCGTTACCGGCAAGTCTCTTTACTCGTTCCTAATACATCATCTCGCAACTAACTCATTAGTTGCAAATGCTTGCAAGGCTTAAGTGATGTGCATTACCGAGAGGGCCCAGAGATACCTCTCTGACAATCGGAGTGACATAAATCCTAAAATCTAACATATGACACTAACAAGTACCTTCAAGAGAGCCGGAGAAAACGGAACCCAGAGATGATCGGACACCGTACCGAACAAATACGGGCAACCGTGTAAATCTACAGCAGTCCCCATTAGTGCAACGCAAACTACAGTTTACGTACTTGATCATAAGATAGGAAAAGTCTAGCTAACGTCCGCGACCAAATCGCTACCTAATCTATCATCGAAAAACATCTTTAGATATATATACGCCCCAACCCAACATCTACCATTTTCTTGGCACGACACCTTTCGTTAATGCTCCTTATAATCACCCCAGTTCGTTGTGACGTTCTAGTAGCACCCCAAGTGTTCCATGACCCGGCAAAAACGGGAAGTTGCAAATCTCATGTACCTAGTCATAGGAACATTTGTCTATTTAAGTTCAATGTAAGAAAGCAGAAATAACTAGCAACATGATCTAAACGATTCCTTGTGGGGTTCCTAAGCGTAATGGATTGTTGGGGACCATGCGGGCGCGTTATGTCACTCTACATACTGTCTTCAATCAGCATCTATTCTCAAACTAATTTGATTGTGACTCCACCCTCGTTAATCAAATAACCAACTTCGTTGTTCTATGCGTCGGTATGAACAAACATCTTTTAAATTTATTTTTTATATTTAATATAATTTTATTTTTTTTAGTTTAAGTCACCATCTCATCAAATGACAACTCTATGGTTAGGAAACATAACCATCTTTGATTAACGAGCTAGTCAAGTAGAGGCATACTAGTGACACTCTATTTGTCTATGTATTCACACATGTATTATGTTTCCGGTTAATACAATTCTAGCATGAATAATAAACATTTATCATGAAATAAGGAAATAAATAATAACTTTATTATTGCCTCTAGGGCATATTTCCTTCAGTCTCCCACTTGCACTAGAGTCAATAATCTAGATCACATCACCATGTGATTAACATCGATAGTTCACATCATCATGTGATTAACACCCATAGTTCACATCGCCATGTGACCAACACCCAAAGGGTTTACTAGATTCAGTAATCTAGTTCACATCGCTATGTGATTAACACCCAAGGAGTACTAAGGTGTGATCATGTTTTGCTTGTGAGAGAATCTTAGTCAACGAGTCTGCCACATTCAGATCCGCATGTATTTTGCAAATTTCTATGTCAACAATGCTCTGCATGGAGCTACTCTAGCTAATTGCTCCCACTTTCAATATGTATCTAGACCAAGACTTAGAGTCATCTAGATTAGTGTCAAAACTTGCATCGGCGTAACCCTTTACGACGAACCTCTTTTTTTTCACTTCCATAATCGAGAAACATATCCTTATTCCACTAAGGATAATTTTGACCGTTGTCCAGTGATCTACTCTTAGATCACTATTGTACTCCCTTGCTTAACACAGTGTAGGGTATACAATAGATCTGGTACACAGCATGGCATACTTTATAGAACCTATGGCTGAGGCATAGGGAATGACTTTCATTCTCTTTCTATCTTCTGCCGTGGTCGGGCTTTGAGTCTTACTCAACTTCACACCTTGTAACACGGGCAAGAAACCTTT
Organism: Triticum urartu; assembly: GCF_003073215.2. Taxonomy (NCBI): domain Eukaryota; kingdom Viridiplantae; phylum Streptophyta; class Magnoliopsida; order Poales; family Poaceae; genus Triticum; species Triticum urartu. The sequence continues at coordinate 205,405,679 of NC_053028.1, read as the reverse complement.
TCTTTGACTGTTCCATTTTAAACTACTTCAAAATCTTGTCAAGGTATGTACTCATTGAAAAAACTTATCAAGTGTCTTGATCTATCTTGATACTCAATATGTAAGCAGCTTCACCGAAGTCTTTCTTTGAAAAACTCCTTTCAAACACTCCTTTATGCTTTGCAGAATAATTCTACATTATTTCCGATCAACAATATGTCATTCACATATACTTATCAGAAATGTTGTAGTGCTCCCACTCACTTTCTTGTAAATACAAGCTTCACCGCAAGTCTGTATAAAACTATATGCTTTGATCAACTTATCAAAGCGTATATTCCAACTCCGAGATTCTTGCACCAGTCCAGAGATGGATCACTGGAGCTTGTATATTTAGTTAACACCTTTAGGATCGACAAAACCTTCTAGTTGCATCGTATACAACTCTTCTTTAGTAAATCCATTAAGGAATGCAGTTTTGTTTATCCATTTGCCAGATTTCATAAAATGCGGCAATTGCTAACATGATTCGGACAGACTTAAGCATAGATACGAGTGAGAAAAACTCATCGTAGTCAACACCTTGAACTTGTCGAAAACCTTTTGCGAAAATTCTAGCTTTGTAGATAGTAACACTACTATCAGCGTCCGTCTTCCTCTTGAAGATCCATTTATTTTCTATGGCTTGCCGATCATCGGGCAAATCCATCAAAGTCCATACTTTGTTCTCATACATGGATCATATCTCAGATTTCATGGCCTCAAACCATTTCGCGGAATCTGGGCTCATCATCGCTTCCTCATAGTTCGTAGGTTCATCATGATCTAGTAGCATGACTTCCAGAAAAGGATTACCGTACCACTCTGGCGTGGATCTTACTCTGGTTGATCTACGAGGTTCAGTAGTATCTTGTTCTGAAGTTTCATGATCATCATCATTAGCTTCCTCACTAACTGGTGTAGGTGTCACAGAAACAGTTTTCTGTGATGTACTACTTTCCAATAAGGGAGTAGGTACAGTTACCTCATCAAGTTCTACTTTCCTCCCACTCACTTCTTTCGAGAGAAACTCCTTCTCCAGAAAGTTTCCGAATTTAGCAACAAAAGTCTTGCCTTCGGATCTGTGATAGAAGGTGTATCCAATAGTTTTCTTTGGATATCCTATGAAGACGCACTTCTCCGATTTGAGTTTGAGCTTATCAGGATGAAACTTTTTCATATAAGCATCGCAACCCCAAACTTTAAGAAACGACAGCTTAGGTTTCTTGCCAAACCATAGTTCACACGGTGTCGTCTCAACGAATTTAGATGGTGCCCTATTTAACATGAATGCCGCTGTCTCTAATGCATAACCCCAAAACAATAGTGGTAGATCGGTAAGAGACATCATAGATTGCACTATATCCAATAAAGTACGATTATGACGTTCGGACACACCATTATGCTGTGGTGTTCCATGTGGCATGAGTTTGTGAAACTATTCCACATTGTTTTAATTGAAGACCAAACTCGTCACTCAAATATTTTACCTCTGCGATCATATCGTAGAAACTTTTATTTTCTTGTCACGATGATTTTCCACTTCACTCTGAAATTCTTTGAACTGTTCAAATGTTTCAGACTTATGTTTCATCAAGTAGATATCCCCATATCTGCTCAAATCATCTGTGAAGGTCAGAAAATAATGATACCTGCTGCAAGCCTTAATATTCACCGGACCACATACATCAGTATGTATGATCTCCAACAAATCTGTTGCTTGCTTCATTGTTCCGGAGAACGGCGTTTTAGTCATATTGCCCAAAAGGCATGGTTCGCAAACATCAAGTGATTCCAAAATCCCATCAGCATGGAGTTTCTTCATGCTCTTTACACCAATATGACCTAAACGGCAGTGCTACAAATAAGTTGCACTATCATTATTAACTTTGCATCTTTTGGTTTCAATATTATGATTATGTGTATCACTACGATCGAGATCCAACGAACTATTTTCATTGGGTGTGTAACCATATAAGGTTTTATTCATGTAAACAGAACAACAATTTATTCTTTTACTTAAATGAATAACCGTATTACAATAAACATAATCAAATCATATTCATGCTCAACGCAAACACCAAATAATACTTATTCAGGTTCAACACTAATCCCGAAAGTATAGGGAGTGTGCGATGATGATCATATCAATCTTGGAACCACTTCCAACACACATCGTCACTTCACCCTTAACTAGTCTCTGTTTATTCTGCAACTCCCGTTTCGAGTTACTAATCTTAGCAACTGAACTAGTATCAAATACTGAGGGGTTGCTATAAACACTAGTAAAGTACACATCAATAACATGTATATCAAATATACTTATGTTCACTTTGCCATCCTTCTTATCTGCCAATCACTTGGGGTAGTTCCGCTTCCAGTGACCAGTCCCTTTGCAGTAGAAACACTTAGTCTCAGGCTTAGGACCAGACTTAGGCTTCTTCACTTGAGCAGCAACTTGCTTGCTGTTCTTCTTGAAGTTCCCCTTCTTCCCTCTGCCCTTTTCTTGAAACTAGTGGTCTTGTCTACCATCAACACTTGATGTTTTTCTCGATTTCTACCTTCGTCAATTTCCGCATTACGAAGAGCTTGGGAATCGTTTCTGTTATCCCTTGCATATCATAGTTCATCACGAAGTTCTACTAACTTGGTGATGGTGACTAGAGAATTCTATCAATCACTATCTTATCTGGAAGATTAACTCCCACTTGATTCAAGCGATTGTAGTACTCAGACAATCTGGGCACATGCTCACTAGTTGAGCGATTCTCCTCCATCTTTTAGCTATAGAACTTGTTGGAGACTTCATATCTCTCAACTCGGGTATTTGCTTGAAATATTAACTTCAATTCCTAGAACATCTCATATGGTCCATGACGTTCAAAACGTCTTTGAAGTCCCGATTCTAAGCCGTTAAGCATGGTGCACTAAACTATCAAGTAGTCATCATATTGAGCTAGCCAAACGTTCATAACGTCTGCATCTGCTCCTGCAATAGGTCTGTCACCTAGCGGTGCATCAAGGACATAATTCTTCTATGCAGCAATGAGGATAAACCTCAGATCACGGATCCAATCCGCATCATTGCTACTAACATCTTTCAACACAATTTTTCTCTAGGAACATATCAAAAATAAACATATGAAAGCAACAACGCAAGCTATTGATCTACAACATAATTTGCAAAATACTACCAGGACTAAGTTCATGATAAATTTAAGTTCAATTAATCAGATTACTTAAGAACTCCCACTTAGATAGACATCCCTCTAATCCTCTAAGTGATCACGTGATCCAAATCAACTAAACCATAACCGATCATCACGTGAGATGGAGTAGTTTTCAATGGTGAACATCGTTATGTTGATCATATCTACTATATGATTCACGCTCGACCTTTCGGTCTCCGTGTTCCGAGGCCATATCTGCATATGCTAGGCTCGTCAAGTTTAACCTGAGTATTCCGCGTGTGCAAAACTGGCTTGCACCCGTTGTAGATGGACGTAGAGCTTATCACACCCGATCATCACGTGGTGTCTGGGCACGACGAACTTTGGAAACGGTGCATACTCAGGGAGAACACTTCTTGATAATTAGTGAGAGATCATCTTAAAATGCTACCGTCAAACTAAGCAAAGTAAGATGTATAAAAGATAAACATCATATGCAATCAAAATATGTGACATGATATGGCCATCATCATCTTGCGCCTTTGATCTCCATCTTCAAAGTACTGTCATGATCTCTATCGTCACCGGCATGACACCATGATCTCCATCATCTTGATCTATATCAATGTGTCGTCACACGGTCGTCTCGCCAACTATTGCTCTTGCAACTATTGCTATCGCATAGCGATAAAGTAAAGCAATTATTTGGCGCTTGCATCTTATGCAATATAGAGACAACCATAAGGCTTTTGCCAGTTGCTGATAACAAAACATGATCATCTCATACAACAACTTATATCTCATCACGTTTTGACCATATCACATCACAACATGCCCTGCAAAAACAAGTTAGACGTCCTCTACTTTGTTGTTGCATGTTTTACGTGGCTGCTACGGGCTTAAGCAAGAACCAATCTTACCTACGCATCAAAACCACAACGATAGTTTGTCAAATAGACTCCGTTTTAACCTTCGCAAGGACCGGGCGTAGCCACACTCGGTTCAACTAAAGTTGGAGAAACTGTCACCCGCTAGCCACCTTTGTGCAAAGCACGTCGGGAGAACCGGTCTCGCGTAAGCGTACGCGTAATGTCGGTCCGGGCCGCTTCATCCAACAATACCGCCGAACCAAAGTATGACATGCTGGTAGGCAGTATGACTTATATCGCCCACAACTCACTTGTGTTCTACTCATGCAAATAACATCAAACCATAAAAACCTAGGCTCGGATGCCACTGTTAGGGAACGTAGTAATTTCAAAAAATTTCCTACGCACACGCAAGATCATGTGATGCATAGCAACGAGAGGGGAGAGTGTTGTCTACGTACCAACGCAGACCGACTGCGGAAGCGATCACACAATGTAGAGGAAGTAGTCGTACGTCTTCTTCCCGATCCGACCGATCCAAGCACCGTTACTCCGGCACCTCCGAGTTCTTAGCACACGTACAGCTCGATGACGATCCCCGGGCTCCGATCCAGCAAAGCTTCAGGGAGGAGTTCCGTCAGCACGACGGCGTGGTGACGATCTTGATGTTCTACCGACGCAGGGCTTCGCCTAAGCACTACAACGATATGATCGAGGTGGAATATGGTGGCAGGGGGCACCGCACATGGCTAAGGAACGATCTCAAGGATCAACTTGTGTGTCTATGGGGTGCCCCTTGCCTCAGTATATAAAGGATGGAGGAGGAGGAGGCCGGCCAAGGCCATTGGTGCGGCCAGGATGGGAGTCCTACTAGGACTCCAAGTCCTAGTAGGAGTCCATCAAGAGGGGAGGAAGGGAGAAGGAAGTGGAGGAGTAGGAAAGGTGGCCGGCCCCCTTTTCCCTAGTCCAATTCGGACTAGAGGGGAGGGGGGGCGCAGCAGGCCTTTTCTCCTCTTCCCACTAAAGCCCATCAAGGCCCAATACTTCTCCCAGCGAATTCCCGTAACTCTCCAGTACTCCGAAAAATACCCGAATCACTCGGAACCTTTCCGAAGTCCGAATATAGTCGTCCAATATATCGATCTTTACGTCTCAACCATTTCGAGACTCCTCGTCATGTCCCCGATCTCATCTGGGACTCCGAACTCCTTCGGTACATCAAAACTCATAAACTCATAATATAACTGTCATCGAAACCTTAAGCGTGCGGACCCTATGGTTCGAGAACAATGTAGACATGACCGAGACAAGTCTCCGGTCAATAACCAATAGCGGGACCTGGATGCCCATATTGGCTCCTACATATTCTACGAAGATCTTTATCGGTCAGACCGCATAACAACATACGTTGTTCCCTTTGTCATCGGTATGTTACTTGCCCGAGATTCGATCGTCGGTATCCAATACCTAGTTCAATCTCGTTACCGGCAAGTCTCTTTACTTGTTCCATAATACATCATCTCGCAACTAACTCATTAGTTGCAATGCTTGCAAGGCTTATGTGATGTGCATTACCGAGAGGGCCCAGAGATACCTCTCCGACAATCGGAGTGACAAATCCTAATCTCGAAATACGCCAACCCAACATCTACCTTTGGAGACACCTGTAATGCTCCTTTATAATCACCCAGTTACGTTGTGACGTTTGGTAGCACCCAAAGTGTTCCTCCGGCAAACGGGAGTTGCATAATCTCATAGTCATAGGAACATGTATAAGTCATGAAGAAAGCAATAGCAACATACTAAACGATCGGGTGCTAAGCTAATGGAATGGGTCATGTCAATCAGATCATTCAACTAATGATGTGACCTTGTTAATCAAATAACAACTCTTTGTCTATGGTTAGGAAACATAACCATCTTTGATTAACGAGCTAGTCAAGTAGAGGCATACTAGTGACACTCTATTTGTCTATGTATTCACACATGTATTATGTTTCCGGTTAATACAATTCTAGCATGAATAATAAACATTTATCATGAAATAAGGAAATAAATAATAACTTTATTATTGCCTCTAGGGCATATTTCCTTCAGATAGCGCCAGGCCTAGTGACTCGTTTCACCCGGTAAGGGCCTTCCCACTTCGGCGTCAACTTGTTGGAATTCTTGGCGGACTGAACGCGCCGAAGAACAAGGTCGCCTTCCTCGAGACTTCTGGCATTAACTTTGCAGCTATGGTAGCGGCGCAAAGCTTGCTGGTAGCGAGCAGCTCGCACAGCAGCCTGAAGACGGTCTTCCTCAAGGAGCAGCGCGTCATCTTGTCGCAGCTGCTCTTGCTCAAGCTCATCATAAGCGAGCACTCGAGGTGACCCGTGTACGAGTTCCGTGGGGATAACTGCCTCTGCTCCATAGACTAGAGCAAAGGTGTCTGGCCAGTGGCTCGATTTGGTGTCGTCCTGATCGACCAAAGAACCACCGGCAGCTCCTCGATCCAGTTTCTTCCGCACTTGTGCAGCCTGTCGAAAGTTCTGGTCTTGAGCCCGCGCAGCACTTCAGCATTTGCCCTCTCCGCTTGACCGTTGCTTCTCGGGTGAGCAACAGAAGCGAAGCAGACCTTGGCGCCAAGATCTTGGACGTACTGCATGAAGGTGCGGCTCATAAATTGTGTACCGTTGTCGGTGATTATCCTGTTAGGGATTCCGAAGTGGCAAACAATCGACCTGAAGAACTTGACTGCTGACTGTGCGGTCACCTTCCTCACTGGTTCCACTTCCGGCCACTTTGTGAACTTGTCGATTGCAACGTACAAGTACTCAAAGCCCCCGACAGCTCGGGGAAAGGGGCCGAGGATGTCGAGCCCCCAGACCGAAAATGGCCAGGATAAAGGGATCGTCTAGAGAGCTTGAGCTGGTTGGTGTATCTACTTGGAATGGAACTGGCACGCTTCACACTTGGTTACTTGTGCAGTTGCATCCTGGAGGGCTGTTGGCCAGAAGAAACCTTGCCGGAATGCTTTGCCGACAAGTGCTCTTGCGCCAATGTGGTGACCACATATGCCTCCATGTATCTCTGCCAACAGCTTTTGTCCATCTTCTCGGTGAATACACTTCAATTTCACACCGTTCAGTCTTCTTCTGTACAGTGTCTTGTCGACAAACTGGTACATACTTGACTGCCGGGCTACTCTTTCCGCTTCTTCTTGTTCTTCGGGAAGTTCTCCTGTCTGAAGGAAACGGACAATCTGCTGTGCCCATGCTGGAGCTTGTGGCTCGACAACAAGGACTAAAGGCAAATCTGCTGCTGCGGGAACATCCGCTTCCACGGCAAGAACCTGCGGCTCTGCCGGAGCTTGACGTTCCCCAACAATTTTGCCGGAGCAAAACTTGCCGGGAGCTTCTGCTTCAACGGAACAAACCCTAGGGATTGCCGGAGCATCTTGCTCCTCAGCGCTCTTGGTGTTGGTCTCAGCTGCTGCGGGAACATCCGCTTCTACGGCGAGAAGCTGCGTCTCTGCCGGAGCTTGATGTTCCCCGACAAGCTTGCCGGAGCAAAACTTATCGGGAGCTTCTGCTTCAATGGAACAAACCCTAGGGCTTGCCGGAGCAGACTGCTCCTCAGCGCCTTCGGCATTGATCTTAGGGACCTTCTTGGCAGCAGCTTCGGGAAGCTCTGCCGGCAAATAGTCACCAGAAATCAACTTCCTCTTCTTGCTCTATCCAGTTGATGGTGTTACAAACGGTTGAGTCAGCTTGAGCACAAAGATCCCTGGTTCCACAGGTAATTTAAGTGCGGCGCACTTTGACAGGCCATCAGCAATGGCGTTCTGAGCTCTTGGAACATGTTCCATTTGTAGGCCGTCAAAGTGCTCTTCTAGCTTTCTCACTTCGTCAACGTAAGCTTCCATCAATGGACTCTGATAATTCTTGTTTACTTGACGGACGACAAGCTGTGAGTCACCCCTGACAATGAGCTTCTTGATCCCAAGGTCTGCCGCGATCCTGAGACCAGCAAGCAATCCCTCATACTCTGCAGTATTGTTTGTTGCCTGCTCCTTGGGAAAGTGCATCTGGACTATGTACTTGAGGTGCTCTCCAGTGGGTGCGACAAGCAGCACACCAGCGCCGGCGCCTTGCAGCGAAAAGGCACCATCAATGTACATTAGCCATTCTTTGCTCGCTTCCTTGACGGGGATGCTCGTTTCTGGAATTTCTTCATCTGGTGTTGGCGTCCATTCTGCTATAAATTCTGCCAATGCTCTGCTTTGGATAGTTGAAGTACTCTCAAACTTGAGGCCAAAGCTTGACAGTTCCAGTGCCCACTCAACAATCCTGCCTGTCGCTTCTGGATTCTGTAATATCCTCTTCAGCGGAAAGCGAGTGACAACTGTGATCTCATGTGCTTGGAAGTAATGGCGCAGCTTTCTCGAGGCCATGAGAAGGCCGAAAAGCAATTTCTGCACGCCAGAGTACCTTGACCTAGCCCCCTGCAGAAGGGAACTGACAAAGTAAACTGGGCGCTGCACCATTTTCTTCTGTATCTCCTGTTGCATCTGCGCAGATCCATCTTTGTCGGGACCAGAGCTTGCCGGGGAAGCCCCCTGCTTGTCGCTGGGTGTGCTTGCCGCGGTTGCAGGCTCGTCATCTGCCTCCCTCTCTGCTACTAACGCAGCACTAACCACTTGATTGGTTGCCGCTATGTACAGCAGCAACTTCTCTTGTGGCTTAGGTGCGACAAGTATTGGAGGGGAGGACAGGTACCTCTTCAAGTCTTGCAGCGCAGCCTCCGCTTCCGGAGTCCATTTCATTGGACCTGCCTTTTTCAATAATTTGAAAAATGGCAGGGCGCACTCAGCAGACCGAGAGATAAACCTGCTGAGAGCAGCCACACAACCGGCAAGTCTTTGTACATCCTTGACGCGCTTGGGTGCTTCAATCTGCTCAATGGCCTTGATCTTGTCGGGATTGGCTTCAGTTCCCTGCTGAGACACGAAGAACCCGAGAAGCTTGCCGGAGGGGACTCCAAACACACACTTCTCTGGGTTGAGCTTGAGGCTGATCTTGCGCAAATTTGCAAAGGTCTCGTCTAAATCTTGGATCAAAGTTGATCTGTCCTTGCTCTTGACCACTATATCATCCATGTACGCTTCCACATTTCTGTGTATTTGCGGCTCAAGAGCGACATGGACTACTCTTGCAAATGTTGAACCAGCATTTTTTAATCCGAAAGGCATCCGTATGAAACAGTACGTGCCACATGGAGTAATAAATGCGGTCTTCTCCTCATCCTCTTCTGCCACGAAGATCTGATGATATCCTGAATATGCGTCAAGAAATGAAAGCAAATCACATCCGGCTGTGGAGTCCACAATCTGGTCAATGCGCGGCAAAGGAAATGGGTCTTTGGGACAAGCTTTGTTAACATCGGTAAAATCGATACAAAGCCTCCATTTCCCATTTGCCTTGCGCACGACTACAGGATTGGCCAACCACGTAGGATGGAGCACTCCTCTGACAAGGCGTGCTGCTTCCAACTTCTTGATCTCTTCTGCTATGAACTCTTGGCGCTCCACTGCTTGTTTCCTAACCTTCTGCTTGACAGGCCGTGCATGAGGACAAACGGCAAGGTGGTGCTCAATCACTTTCCTGGGAACACCGGGGATGTCAGACGGTTGCCACGCAAACACGTCGACATTCGCCCGCAGGAAAGCAACGAGCGCGCTTTCCTATTTAGGGTCGAGAGTGGCACTGATGGTGAAGGTACCACCAGTGCCGTCCTCCTTGGCGGACACCTCTTTCGTCTCTGGCGGAGCTGCCATCGTCTTCTTACACTTGCCGGTAGAGCTCGATGGTGCGTCCTCGACGGCAGCGCAGCACTCCGAAGAGGTGCGCTTGCCGGAGTGGGCATCAGAACTCTTGCCAGACTTGGTCTTCTTCCCCCTGGGAGCTTCAGCGGCAAGTGACTCGCGCTCTGCTGCGGCTGCTGCTTCCCGGTAGATCTTGTCGGCACAGATAAGAGCATCTTTCTTGTCGCCAGGGACAGAGATGACGCTTATCGGGCCTGGCATCTTCAGCATGTTATATGCGTAGTGAGAGGCTGCCATGAACTTGGCGAGTGCTGGACGGCCAAGTATTCCATTGTAAGGTAATGGAATATCGGCAACGTCAAAAGTGACCTTCTCAGTCCTGAAGTTGAGCTCGCTGCCAAATGTTACGGGCAGCGTGACCTTCCCCTTCGGCTTGCTCCTTCCCGGGTTGATTCCTTGGAATGTGCCGGTCTCTTCGAGCTCGCTGTCAGGGATCTGGAGTTTCTGGAGTACAGCGGAGGAGATCAGGTTCAAGCCGGCCCCGCCGTCAACTAACATCTTAGTGACCTTGAGGTTGCGGATGGTTGGTGAAACCAACATCGGCAAGCACCCGACCGCAGTTGTGCGATCAGGGTGGTCCTCAATGTCAAAGATGATAGGCGTGCTGGACCATTTCAGAAGTTTGCGCGATTCGACAGGTGGTTCCGCTGCATTGACTTCCCGCACCCACTGCTTGAGTTGGCGGTGTGAAGTGTGCAGAGAAGCACCGCCGTCAACGCACAAGACCTCTGTGGCTTTCTGAAACTCCTGCTCACTGGTCTCAACATCATCCATGTCTTTGTCGTCATCGTCGTCTTCATCGTTGTCGTGGCCGCGGGGAGGTCTGTCTCCTTGCCGCTGCTTGGCCTTGCCGCGGCGTCCTCCCCGGCCGGCGCGCTTCTTGCCGGATTCTCCAGCACCTCCTTGGGCCCTCTCCTTGTCTCGCCGCTCGTACTCAGCCTTTTGCTGCTCGACAAGCTGCTCGACCTTCTTGCAGGTCTGGAGGTCATGGCCCTTGGTGCGGTGAATCTTGTAGTATTGCTTGTCGGAGCCGTCCTGCTTGTCGGCGACTGCCACAGCCTGGCAGTTGGTGCACGCGGCAACCTCCTTGCCGGAGCTACCAACTTTGGCCTTCTTGGCGCCACCTTCGTTGCCGGACTGCTCAACGACTAGCACCTCTTTGCCTTTCTTCTTCCTGTTCCGCCACCGGTTTTTCTTTGCCGAGGCGGCATCCTCACTGTCAGATCCTTCTGCTCCGGTCTTCTCTCCGGGGAGTTTCCTCCCTTCCTCAGCACGTCCACACTTGTCGGCCAGGGCATACAGCTCACTAACGTCTCTGATCCTGCACATCGCCATCTCCTCCCGCATCCTGCGGTTATGCACGTTCTGATGGAACGCGCTGATGACCGCGGCGGGGTGGACGTCTGGGATGTTATACTGTACACGGCTGAACCTCTGAATGTACTTGCGCAGGGGCTCTCCTTCCTTCTGGGCGAGCAGATGAAGGTCACTCTCTTGGCCATGAGGTTTGTGGCCGCCTGTAAAGGCGCCGACAAACTGATGGCATAGATCAGCCCAGGAGGATATGGAGTTGTCCGGCAAGTGCATGAGCCAGGACCTGATGTTGGGCTTGAGCACCAGCGGGAAGTAGTTGGCAAGGATCTTGTCGTCCCGCCCCCCGGCAGCCTGCACCGCGATGGTGTAGATGCTGAGGAACTCCGACGGATGCGTCTTGCCGTCGTACTTTTCTGGTACATCTGGTTTGAAATTCTTCGTGCTGGGCCACTGGACTTGCCGCAGCTCACGAGTGAACGCAGGGCAACCTACCGCGTACGGCAAGTCGCCTGGTTCCCCTGGCGCATGCATGTCAACAGAGGGCCCAACGCGCTGGTCTGATTGACGTCGCGCTTCCCTTCGGCGCTCGATGCGAGTACGAGCGTCTTCTTGTTGTCGTTCTTGAAGAACTTGGCGCTGATCGCGACGAGCTCGCGGATCCGACGACGCGGTGGAGTCGCTGTCGAGGTGGATCCGGCGAGTCGGTGATCTCGGCCCTCGGGGCGGAGAGTGCACAGTAGTTGCACCCCCACTAGTCTTGTCGTCTCTGGCTCGTGCCTGGCTGGCTTGCCGCGGCTGCGACGTGCTCGGTTGCCGTGGAGTGTCGCTGTTGGCGAAGCCGATGAGACACTGTATGGTTGCCCTCCAATCGTCGATCTTGTCCGCCGTTGGAGGGTAGTCTAGGAGCAGCTGAGCTCGCGCCAAAGCTTCTGCTGCAGTGGCGGGCGGTGGTGGCGAACGGTGCGAGGAGCGGGATATGCTCGGACTTCTAACCACGTTAGAAGGAGCAATATCCTGTCCAGGAGACCGTGCCTCGCTCGTGCCAGCATGTTGGCGTTCATGGTGGTCCTGAGCGCTCCGAGATCCACCAGCCTGATCTTGGTCAAGCAAACGCATGGTACCGTGAGTACCATGACGCTGCCGGTCCCGCGCCTCCTGAGATAGGCGCGGTGCATGTACGGACGCCGAGGTCTTGGAGTGCGCCCGGTCGTTGTGGGAGCCGGCTACGCCGCTGATGGGCAGCGCAGCCTCGCCCTTGGACCTGGCAGCACCGTGAGCTCCCTCGTCTACGCCCGTTCTTCCGCCGGCGCCCGCCCCATCAGCCGTTTGTCCCGGCGGTGGTGGGTAAGGCGCGGACGGAGCAGCCGCCTCCGAAACCTTCTTCTTCGGCGGCATGTTGATGAAGATGATGAAGATCTAGCTCGCGAGAATGCCGGATCTGGTTCACACAACTTCGACGACCCCTACCTGGCGCGCCAAAGATGCCGGGGTACTGATCCACGGGCACCTATGGGACCGGCGGACCGGGTCCCTTTCGGTTCGGCGGGGGCGGAGATTGTGCAAAGAGCGGATCGAGGCGATGCACGCGAGCGATTTACCCAGGTTCAGGCCGCACGGATGCGTAAAACCCTACTCCTGCTTTGTGGTTTGTATTGATTTCTTGCTCGGGAGCGCGGAGTGCTACAGTATACACCCGCAGCTAACAAGACCGAGCGTGAGTGTTTGAACTAGCAAACCCCCCCTCTACGTTGCACACGGGCCTCCTTTTATATGCTCAAGGGGTTTCCGACAGGTGGCAACGGAGGTAAAGGGCAAAAATGGAAAGGTGCTGTGGTAGGCACAGCTACCTGCTACAGTGTATCATACCTAACCCTGACGGCAGGGGACAAGGGCCTTAAATGCCCGTCTGTGTCGCCTAAACAGTGCGAAAAGGGACCGCCAGGGACGCCACCGTTCGCCACGATGGCGATCTTGTCAGCGCCGCTTGCCACCGCACGCCGCTGGCTGCACAGCCTCCCGCCACGTACGCCTGGAAGGGCCCCAGAGCGACACGTTGGTGGTTGTGCTGGAGCGCGGGCCCAGGGAGGTGGCTTGCCGCGGCAAGCGCCTTGCCGCTGTCGTTGTCTTGTCGCGCCCGGGAGCTTGTCGCTCACCGGGCCTTGCCGGGGCGCGTGGTGTGCCACGGCAAGTTCCTTGCAATGCCTTGGGTGGCCTTCCCGGCAAGCTCCTCTTGCCGGGGTCTTGAGATGCTTTTGTTAGCCTTCCCGGCAAGCTCCTCTTGCCGGGGTCTTGTCTTCTTGGCTTGGGCACTTTGTGCTTGAACGGCTCCAAAGGAACCACGGAGGACCTTGGCGGTCACCCGGCAAGCCTTGCCGCGGGATGCTGCGACTGCCCGTGCACAAGTTCGGGATACTAGGGTACCCCTACTCTAGTACACCGACAGGAGCCCCCGGGCCTGGGCCATACACGGTGCCGAGCGCTGTTGGGCCAGGCCCAAAACAGGGCACGGGCACCGCGCGGCCTAGGTTACGCCGTATCTTACTCCGTATCCACCGCGCCCTCCCCGAACGGCACGCGTCAATGCGGCGTCGTGGGAGAGATCGTGGGGGTTTCTTTATTCGGAAATGCGGAACGTCCGCCCCCTCCCTCTTTATAAGCAGGGAAAACGGGGGCAGTTCGCACATTCGCCCGTTGCTGTTTCCAATCTCAGAAATCTCCGCCGCTCCCTCGCCTTCCCAGAGCAGAGAGAGAGAGAGCAGCGCCCCGCCCCCCATCGCCGCCAGCATCACCAACGCCGTCGACCTCCTCCACTGCTTCCGCCATGGCTCCAAAAGCCGACAAGGGGAAGGCCGTGAAGTCGACCGAGGCGCAGCGGCTCGCGGCGCTGCGGAAGGAGCGGGCAGTTTTCCCCCCCAAGCTTGCCGCGAAGGAGCTGAGGGAGAACTACTACCTCTTCTGGTCGGCGGAGACACGAGCGCATCCGCGCACAAAGGTACTCCCCGCCGCCGCTTGGAAGAAGGCCCCGAAAGGATACCCCTTCTTCGCTCTGTTCTTCTACTGCGGGCTCTGCCCGCCTTTCTCTGATTTCTTCTGTGACATTATGAATACCTATGGATTCCATCCCTTGACTTCACCCCCAATGCCGTCCTGACCATGGCAGTTTTCGCACATCTCTGCGAAAACTTTGTCGGAGTCCTTCCCAACGTAGCCCTCTTCCGCCACTTCTTCATACCCCGAGTAGAGAGAGGAGAGCCTCTATCCGGCGGAATTTGCCTGGATCTCAAGGGCCGGCAAGAAGGAAACCTATCTGGAGGGAGAGTTCCGCGGCAAGTGGGAGGAGTGGAGAGCAGATTGGTGCTGGATTGACGAGGAGAATCCGCAGCCATTCACCACCCGGCGCCAAACCCCAGTAGCACGCGGCAGCGATTGGAGTGACGTGGCCCCGGAAGACGACAGGCTGAAGATTGCCGTCACCAGGATCCTGCGCCTCAGGCTTGCCGGGCTTACTGTTGGCGCTGTTGGCGCAGACTTCCTTCGCCGCCGCATCGCCCCCCTGCAGGAACGGGGGAGGCCCACTTGGGAGTTCAAGAACGCGGCAGACATCATGAGGCTGCGGCCGGGCCTCAACTACAACTTCACAGTCCTGGAGCTCAACGCAGATGCTGCAGGAGCTGTTCAAATATGACCCCCAACATCCCGAGGTGTTCAGGTTGCCGGGGGGCGTTGTCCGTTGTGCAACAATTCCTCGCTCGACCGCATCCGTGCAATGATGCCGGAGTGCGACTCGCACGGGATTGTGCCAACTTGGCAGGAGCCTGCAGACGAGGTCGTGCAGCAGTTCTTCGACGACTTGGTGGAAGTGCCAATCCGCCTCGACGAGAAGGACGGCCTCACCCGCGACACCACGGATGCGGAGATGGCGCTCATCGCCACTAGGCTGGAGGAGGCAGCGGCAGCCGCAGCGCGGGCGAGTTCGGATTCACTGTGGAGGAGGCTGATGCAGCGGAAGCGGCAAACCGTGCCGAGCGAGGGGAGCCCGCCGGCAAGAAGGAGCTTGCCGGGCGTGACGCCGAGCCGAGCGAGCCTGCCAAGGACACGAGCGGCTAGTTGGAAATCAACTCTTCTTCCTCCTCATCTTCGAGCAGCTTACCGCAAGCAGAGCCTCCGTCCCCACCAAGAAGGCATCTCCGCAAGGTCGGTGACGTGGTGGAGTGGCAAGCAGGTCAACAGTCGCTGCGCCGTGTGACACGCTCTATCGCGGCAAACACCGTTGCCGTGGGAGCGCCTCATGCTGCGACGGCAACTGGAGCGGAGTCTAGCCGGACCACCGCTTCAGTCCCTGCCGCTACTCACGCCGCGCCGACAGCCGGAGCGGGGTCGTCTCAGACCACCGCCACCGCTCCCGCCAAGCGGCCAAGGGAAGCTACCCCTCCGCCTCCTCACGCCGCGGCGCACCGACTTCAACTGATGCCGGGGTACTGATCCACGGGCACCTATGGGACCGGCGGACCGGGTCCCTTTTGGTTCGGCGGGGGCGGAGATTGTGCAAAGAGCGGATCGAGGCGATGCACGCGAGCGATTTACCCAGGTTCGGGCCGCACGGATGCGTAAAACCCTACTCCTGCTTTGTGGTTTGTATTGATTTCTTGCTCGGGAGCGCGGAGTGCTACAGTATACACCCGCAGCTAACAAGACCGAGCGTGAGTGTTCGAACTAGCTAACCCCCCTCTACGTTGCACACGGGCCTCCTTTTATATGCTCAAGGGGTTTTCGACAGGTGGCAACGGAGGTAAAGGGCAAAAATGGAAAGGTGCTGTGGTAGGCACAGCTACCTGCTACAGTGTATCATACCTAACCCTGACGGCAGGGGACAAGGGCCTTAAATGCCCGTCTGTGTCGCCTAAACAGTGCGAAAAGGGACCGCCAGGGACGCCACCGTTCGCCACGATGGCGATCTTGTCAGCGCCGCTTGCTACCGCACGCCGCTGGCTGCACAGCCTCCCGCCACGTACGCCTGGAAGGGCCCCAGAGTGACACGTTGGTGGTTGTGCTGGAGCGCGGGCCCAGGGAGGTGGCTTGCCGCGGCAAGCGCCTTGCCGCTGTCGTTGTCTTGTCGTGCCCGGGAGCTTGTCGCTCACCGGGCCTTGCCGGGGCGCGTGGTGTGCCACGGCAAGTTCCTTGCAATGCCTTGGGTGGCCTTCCCGGCAAGCTCCTCTTGCCGGGGTCTTGAGATGCTTTTGTTAGCCTTCCCGGCAAGCTCCTCTTGCCGGGGTCTTGTCTTCTTGGCTTGGGCACTTTGTGCTTGAACGGCTCCAAAGGAACCACGGAGGACCTTGACGGTCACCCGGCAAGCCTTGCCGCGGGATGCTTCGACTGCCCGTGCACAAGTTCGGGATACTAGGGTACCCCTACTCTAGTACACCGACAAAGCGGCTATAGCTTAGCAAGGAAGGAAGGAAGGAGGAAACAGGAGAAATGTGACTTGCGGTCGGGGAGAAAAAGGGGTGGGGAAGGGGGGAAAGGGGGCGGGGGAAGATATTTTGGCGGTAGGCCAAAATTTTGGAAATGTGGAGGGAAACTTTGCGCGTGGTGCCGCCGGACCATTCACTTTGAACGATTGTGTGCATCGCAAATGATTCTTCTGCTTTAGGCGCATGGGATGAGTTTGATAATTCAAATTTTGGTGGAAATTTCCTCGGGTACGTCATTGCATAATTTGACATCGCTTGCTAATTTGGGCACACAAAAGAGCATACAGCAGACAGACCACACTTAATGAATCGAGCAATTTTAGTAATTACATAGAGCCAGTTGACCTAAACATTTCTCTAACAAAAGACCAGCATTAAAAACAAAGCCTAAGTACACATAATTGAAAATCCGCTGCCGCGTGATACGTCTCCAACGTATCTATAATTTTTGATTGCTCCATGCTATATTATCTACTGTTTTGGACTATATTGGGCTTTATTTTCCACTTTTATATTATTTTTGGGACTAACCTATTAACTGGAGGCCCAGCCCAGAATTGCTGCTTTTTTTGCCTATTTCAGTGTTTCGGATAAACAGAATATCAAACGGAGTCCAAACGGAATAAAACCTTCGGGAACGTGATTTTCTCACCGAACGTGATCCAGGAGACTTGGACCCTGCTGCAAAGAACAAAAGAGGAGGTCACGAGGGTGGGGGCGCGCCCCCCTGCCTCGTGGGCCCCTCGGTGCTCCACCGACGTACTCCTTCCTCCTATATGTACCTACGTACCACCAAACGATCAGAAGAGGAGCGAAAAACCTAATTCCACCGCCGCAACTTTCTGTATCCACGAGATCCCATCTTGGGGCCTGTTCCGGAGCTCCGCCGGAAGAGGGCCGTCATCACGGAGGGCTTCTACATCATCCTAGCCTCTCCGATGAAGTGTGAGTAGTTTACCTCAGACCTTCGGGTCCATAGTTAGTAGCTAGATGGCTTCTTCTCTCTCTTTGAATCTCAATACAAAGTTCTCCCCCTCTCTTGTGGAGATCTATTCGATGTAATCTTCTTTTTGCGGTGTGTTTGTTGAGACCGATGAATTGTGGGTTTATGATCAAGTCTATCTATGAATAATATTTGAATCTTCTCTGAATTCTTTTATGTATGATTGGTTATCTTTGCAAGTCTCTTTGAATTATCCATTTGGTTTGGCCAACTAGATTGGTAGTTCTTGCCATGGGAGAAGTGCTTAGCTTTGGGTTCGATCTTGCGGTGTCCTTACCCAGTGACAGAAGGGGCAGCAAGGCGCGTATTGTATCGTTGCCATCGAGGATAACAAGATGGGGTTTATTTCATATTGCATGAATTTATCTCTCTACATCATGTCATCTTGCTTAAGGCGTTACTCTATTTTTAACTTAATACTCTAGATGCATGCTGGATAGCGGTCGATGAGTGGAGTAATAGTAGTAGATGCAGAATTGTTTCGATCTACTTGTCACGGATGTGATGCCTATATACATGATCATGCCTAGATATTCTCATAACTATGCTCAATTCTGTCAATTGCTCAACAGTAATTTGTTCACCCACCGTAGAATACTTATGATCTTGAGAGAAGCCACTAGTGAAACCTATGGCCCCCGGGTCTATTCTCATCATATCAATCTCCATCACTTTAATCTTGCTTTGCTTTTTACTTTGCTTTTACTTTTTACTTTGCATCTTTATACCAAAAATACCAAAAATATTATATCTACCAGATCTCACTCTCGTAGGTGACCGTGAAGGGATTGACAACCCCTAATCGCGTTGGTTGCGACTAGCTATCATTTTGTGCAGGTACAAGGGACTTGAGCGTGGTCTCCTACTGGATTGATACCTTGGTTCTCAAAAACTGAGGGAAATACTTACGCTACTCTGCTGCATCATCCCTTCCTCTTCGGGGAAAACCAACGCAAGCTCAAGACGTAGCAAGAAGGATTTCTGGCGCCGTTGCCGGGGAGTCTATGCAAAAAGTCAACATACCAAGTACCCATCACAATCCCTATATCTCGCATTACATTATTTGCCATTTGCCTCTCGTTTTCCTCTCCCCCCAATTCACCCTTGCCATTTTATTAGCCCTCTCTCTCTATCCTCCCTCTCTATTTGCCTCTTTTGCCCGCTTGCTTTTTGTTTGCCCGTGTGTTAGATTGCTTGTTTGTCACGATGGCTCAACCAAGATTTGGTGATCTTCGCCTTAAAAGGTTAGAGGAGATCGAAACCAACGTCAGGAAGTTTACGGTTTTGCAATTTGAGCATAATAATTTCTTTAGAAACGAGCTTAAGGAACAAAAAAGTTTTATGAGTTATATGAATAAAGAGCTAGATGATATGTCTAAAGAATTTGATGGTATAAGATCCCAAATTGCTCGTCTAGAAAAGATGACTGCTGAAATTTCGGATATGCAAGCCACCTTAGTTAATAAGATGGCTGCTAAACTGGATTCCTATGAAAATCAAGATGAAGATCTAAAAGTTATTTATGTGTCCCCTATTAAATCTTTGTTTTGCAATATGAATGTTGATGAAACTGAATATGATCTTCCTTTACCTAGAAGGCGTTCTAAAAATTCGGAGTATTTAGATCTTAATGATGAAATTGATGAAAGTGGGATTGAAAGAAATAAAAATCTAGATGTTGCTAAACCCACTATACTGGATCTCAAGGAATTTAATTATGAAAGTTGCTCTTTAATTGATTGTATTTCCTTGTTGCAATCCGTGCTAAATTCTCCGCATGCTTATAGTCAAAATAAAGCCTTCACCGAACATATTGTTGATGCCTTGATGCAATCTTATGAAGAAAAACTTGAGTTGAAAGTTTCTATCCCTAGAAAACTCTATGATGAGTAGGAACCAACTATTAAAATTAAAACTAAAGATCATGAGTTTTATGCTTTGTGTGATTTGGGTGCTAGCGTCTCTACTATTCCCAAGACTTTGTGTGATTTGCTAGATTTCCGTAATTTTGATGATTGATCTCTAAACTTGCATCTTGCGGATTCCACTATTAAGAAACCTATGGGAAGGATTAATGATGTTCTTACTGTTGCAAATAGGAATTATGTGTCCGTAGATTTCATTGTTCTTGATATAGATTGCAATCCTTCTTGCCCTATTATTCTTGGTAGACCTTTCCTTAGAACGGTTGGTGCGATTATTGATATGAAGGAAGGGAATATTAGATTTCAATTTCCATTAAAAAGGGCATGGAACACTTTCCTAGAAAGAAAATAAAATTACCATATGAAACTATCATGAGAGCCACTTATGTATTGCCTACCAAAGATGGCAATACCTAGATCTATCCTCGCTTTTATGCCTAGCTAGGGGCGTTAAACGATAGCGCTTGTTGGGAGGCAACCCAATTTTATTTTTATTACTTGCTTTTTGATCCTGCTTAGTAATAAATAAATTATTTAGCCTCTGTTTTGGTTGTGCTTTTTGTGTTTAATTAGTGTTTGTGCCAAGTAGAACCGTTGGGAAGACTTGGGGAAAGTCTTGTTGAACTTGCTGTAAAAAACAGAAACTTTAGCGCTCACGAGAACTGCTGTCATTTTTATTTTAAGAGTTCTATTTAGTTAATTATTTTTGAATATGATTAATAGATAAATTCCTCACGTCCAGAAATTTATTTTAGAATTTTTGGGGTTCCATATCTAGCGCTAGCTACAGATTACTACAGACTGTTCTGTTTTTGACAGATTCTGTTTTTCGTGTGTTGTTTGCTTATTTTGATGAATCTATGGCTAGTAAAATAGTTTATAATCCATAGAGAAGTTGGAATACAGTAGGTTTAACACCAATATAAATAAATAATGATTTCATTACAGTACCTTGAAGTGGTCTTTTGTTTTCTTTCGCTAACGGAGCTCACGAGTTTTCTATTTTGAGTTTTGTGTTGTGAAGTTTTCAAGTTTTGGGTGAATTCTTTTGATGGATCATGGAACAAGGAGTGGCAAAAGCCTAAGCTTGGGGATTCCCATGGCACCCCCAAGATAATCCAAGGACACCAAAAAGTCAAAGCTTGGGGATGCCCCGGAAGGCATCCCCTCTTTCGTCCACTTCCATCGGTAATTTACTTGGAGCTATATTTTTATTCACCAACATCATATGTGTTTTGCTTGGAGCGTCTTGTATTATTTGTGTCTTTGTGTCTTAGTATGCCACAATCATCCTTGCTGTACACACCTTTTGAGAGAGCCATACATGAATTAAAATTTGATAGAATACTCTATGTGCTTCACTTATATCTTTTAAGCTAAGTAGTTTTGCTCTATGTGCTTCACTTATATCTTTTGAGCTAAGTAGTTTTGCTCTATGTGCTTCACCTATATCTTTTGAGTGTTATAATTTTGCTCTATGTGATTCACTTAGATCTTTTAGAGCACGGTGGTGGATTTTTTTAAAGAAACTATTGATCTCTCATGCTTCACTTAAACTATTTTGAGAGTCTCTTAATAGCATGGTAATTTCCTTAATAATAATATGCTTGGTATTCAAGATTTGTGAAACTTTCTTTTGAGTGTGTTGAATACTAAGAAAAGATTGAAGCATGATAATTGTTTTGAGATATGGAGGTGATAATATTAAAGTCATGCTGGTTGAGTAGTTGTGAATTTAAAGAATACTTGTGTTAAAGTTTGTGATTCCCGTAGCATGCACGTATGGTGAACCGTTATGTGACGAAGTCGGAGCATGATTTATTTATTGATTGTCTTCCTTATGAGTGGCGGTTGGGGACGAGCGATGGTCTTTTCCTACCAATCTATCCCCCTAGGAGCATGCGCGTAATACTTTGCTTTGATAACTTCTAGATTTTTGCAATAAGTATATAAGTTCTTTATGACTAATGTTGAGTCCATGTATTATACGCACTCTCACCCTTCCACCTTTGCTAGCCTCTCTAATACCGCGCACTTTTCGCCGGTATCATACATCTACCATATACCTTCCTCAAAACAGCCACCATACCTACCTATTATGGCATTTCCATAGCCATTCCGAGATATATTGCCATGCAACTTTCCACCATCTAGTTCATCATGACACATTCATCATTGTCATATTGCTTAGCATGATCATGTAGTAGACATAGTATTTGTGGCAAAGCCACTGTTAATAATTTCTTCATACTTGTCACTCTTGATTCATTGCATATCCCGGTACACCGCCAGAGGCATCCATATAGAGTCATACTTTGTTTTAGAATCGAGTTGTAATCATTGAGTTGTAAATAAATAAAAGTGTGATGATCATCATTCAATAGAGCATTGTCCCAAATAAAAAAAGGAGAAAGGCCAAAGAAAAAATAAGGCCCAAAAAAGAGAAAATAAATAAAAAGGGGCGATGCTACTATCCTTTTTTCCACACTTGTGCTTCAAAGTAGCACCATGATATAGCGAGTCTCATATATTGTGCTTCAAAAAGCAGCATGTTCTTCATATAGAGAGTCTCATATGTTGTCACTTTCATATACTAGTGGGAATTTTACATTACAGAACTTGTCTTGTATATTCCAATGATGGGCTTCCTCAAATTACCCTAGGTCTTCATGAGCAAGCAAGTTGGATGCACACCCACTAGTTTCTTCTGTTGAGCTTTCATACATTTATAGCTCTAGTGCATCCGTTGCATGGCAATCCCTACTCACTCACATTGATATCTATTGATGGGCATCTCCATAGCCCGTTGATATGCCTAGTTGATGTGAGACTATCTTCCCCTCCTTTTTGTCTTCTCCACAACCACCATTCTATTCCACCTATAGTGCTATATCCCTGGCTCACGCTCATGTATTGCGTGAAGATTGAAAAAGTTTTGAAAAAGTTAGACTATGAAACAATTGCTTGGCTTGTCATCGGGGTTGTGCTTGATTTAAATACTTTGTGTGGTGAAGATGGAGCATAGCTAGACTATATGATTTTGTAGGGATACCTTTCTTTGGCCATGTTATTTTGAGAAGACATAATTGCTTTGTTAGTATGCTTGAAGTATTATTATTTTTATGTCAATATAAACTTTTGTCTTGAATCTTTCTAATCTGAATATTCATACCACAATTAAGAAGATTTGCATTGAAATTATGCCAAGTAGCACTCCGCATCAAAAATTCTCTTTTTATCATTTACCTACTCGAGGACGAGAAGGAATTAAGCTTGGGGATGCCTGATACGTCTCCAACGTATCTATAATTTTTGATTGCTCCATGCTATATTATCTACTGTTTTGGACTATATTGGGCTTTATTTTCCACTTTTATATTATTTTTGGGACTAACCTATTAACCGGAGGCCCAGCCAAGAATTGTTTTTTTTGCCTATTTCAGTGTTTCGGATAAACAGAATATCAAACAGAGTCCAAACGGAATAAAACCTTCGGGAACGTGATTTTCTCACCGAACGTGATCCAGGAGACTTGGACCCTGCTCCAAGGAACAAAAGAGGAGGTCACGAGGGTGGGGGCGCCCCCCCCTAGGGCGCGCCCCCCTGCCTCGTGGGCCCCTCGGTGCTCCATCGACGTACTCCTTCCTCCTATATATACCTACGTACCCCCAAACGATCAGAAGAGGAGCCAAAAACCTAATTCCACCGCCGCAACTTTCTGTATCCACGAGATCCCATCTTGGGGCCTGTTCCGGAGCTCCGCCGGAAGAGGGCCGTCATCACGGAGGGCTTCTACATCATCCTAGCCTGTCCGATGAAGTGTAAGTAGTTTACCTCAGACCTTCGGGTCCATAGTTAGTAGCTAGATGGCTTCTTCTCTCTCTTTGAATCTCAATACAAAGTTATTCCCCTCTCTTGTGGAGATCTATTCGATGTAATCTTCTTTTTGCGGTGCATTTATTGAGATCGATGAATTGTGGGTTTATGATCAAGTCTATCTATGAATAATATTTGAATCTTCTCTGAATTCTTTTATGTATAATTGGTTATCTTTGCAAGTCTCTTCGAATTATCCGTTTGGTTTGGCCAACTAGATTGGTAGTTCTTGCCATGGGAGAAGTGCTTAGCTTTGGGTTCGATCTTGCAGTGTCCTTACCCAGTGACAGAAGGGGCAGCAAGGCGCGTATTGTATCGTTGCCATCGAGGATAATAAGATGGGGTTTATTTCATATTGCATGAATTTATCTCTCTACATCATGTCATCTTGCTTAAGGCGTTACTCTGTTTTTAACTTAATACTCTAGATGCATGCTGGATAGCGGTCGATGAGTGGAGTAATAGTAGTAGATGCAGAATCGTTTCGATCTACTTGTCACGGACGTGATGCATATATACATGATCATGCCTAGATATTATCGTAACTATGCTCAATTCTGTCAATTGCTCAACAGTAATTTGTTCACCCACCGTAGAATACTTATGCTCTTGAGAGAAGCCACTGGTGAAACCTATGGCCCCCGGGTCTATTCTCATCATATCAATCTCCATCACTTTAATCTTGCTTTGCTTTTTACTTTGCTTTTACTTTTTACTTTGCATCTTTATACCAAAAATACCAAAAATATTATATCTATCAAATCTCACTCTCGTAAGTGACCGTGAAGGGATTGACAACCCCTAATCATGTTGGTTGCGAGTAGCTATCATTTTGTGCAGGTATGAGGGACTTGAGCATGGTCTCCTACTGGATTGATACCTTGGTTCTCAAAAACTGAGGGAAATACTTACGCTACTCTGCTGCATCATCCCTTCCTCTTCGGGGAAAACCAACGCAAACTCAAGACATAGCACCGCGCCGGCCTATGCATCGCCGGTGTGAGATGAGACGTCGATGACTTGTCCTGGCGACATGCCGCCATTGGTGGACTCCGCGTCCTCGTCCTCGGCGCCGCCCTCAAGGTTGTAGTACTCGTAGTAGTGGTTGCGCTAGAGCTCGCGTTAGTACTCCACCGCCAATTCCTCGACGGACAGACTCTTCTCTACCTTGACCTCGGCCACGCGCAACTCCTCCTCCCAGCGCTCCTCGATCTCCATCGCCTCCTGCATCTCCAGCTCCCGCTCGGCAACCTCATGAGGAAGCAGGTGCTCCATGGCCACCGCCGCCTTTTCAGGCGTGGGTTGCATGCTAGAGTCTGAGGTGGCCCGGAATATCTTGGCGTGTGCATCCTCGATCTTGGCATGGATGGCCCCGACCTGGGCCAGGGCAACATCAGCGGCACGGACCGCAGCTCGAGCGCT
This sequence comes from Triticum urartu, assembly GCF_003073215.2. Taxonomy (NCBI): domain Eukaryota; kingdom Viridiplantae; phylum Streptophyta; class Magnoliopsida; order Poales; family Poaceae; genus Triticum; species Triticum urartu. Next base: position 205,380,745 of record NC_053028.1, on the reverse strand, counting down.
CTCGGTGTTTGCAGTCGTCGTCGCAGCAGCTGCTGCAGCCGTCTTGGCTGCTGCAGCTGCCCTGTCGGCTGCGCTCTGTGCGGATGCGGCGACACTCTCAACGTAGGCAGCCACGCTCTTGGTGCAGGCGGCGGCGCTCGGGGGGACACGGCCATCGTACGGGCCTTCACGAAGCGTTTCCATGGCGTCATCTTTGCAAGAAGGGGTGTGGGAATGGGGATCGGGATTTGTGGATTCGGGGGTTGCCGACACTCGAGCAGACGAGCCGGCGAAGCTTAAGGAGGGAAACTTAAATAGACCCAGATATTTTCATCGCAAACAGTTCCTAGAAAACAACTTTGTGTGATGCTGTAGATATTTTTTATTAGCTGTGAAAGACGAATTTGGAATAAACTGCCAACGGATGGTGTTTTAAATGAACAAGAAATTTTGTAGTACTAATACAACTGTCATGTCAAATTTTGGAAAATTTCAGGGGTCATTTGACCTTCTAAGACATTTAAGTGATTTTCTAGCCATTTAATAACCGTCATTGAAATTTGAACTACATGTACATGCAACAACTAACCATTACGGTTTGAAAACTCATATTTCATGTACTTGTGTGCGATTTAATTTCATGTGCAGTAAATTGGAAGGAATTTTCAAACATATTGGTCTAACGGCTATGACACAATTAAGCATGGAGTGACATGGCATTTCAATTCCGAAAAATTAAAAAAATCAGAAACACATGAAACCTTGGTTGTCATGCCACCAAGATGATGTGGTAAAAAATTGGCATGTTTGACCAAAGTTTGGGCACACACCACTCACAAATCGGAGCAACTCACTAGAAGGCTCGTGGTTCTGAGAGGGAACAATGCATGTTTGATGACGAACGGAAGATAGCTTCCTCTTACGGCCTTCAAAAAAAAAATTCTACTTCTAACGTGCACTACTATAACTGTAATGTCAAAATTTTGAAAAATCTAGGGGTCATTTGACCTTTTAAAGACATTTAAGTGATTTTCTAGCCATTTATTGACCATAATTCAAATTTGAACTACATCTACATGCAACGCGTAACCAAAACGGTTTGAAACATCATATTTGTGTACTTGTGTGCGAGTCATTTCCATGTGCAGTAAACTAGAAGGAATTTTCAAACAGATTTGTATCACGACATGGACACATATGCACGAATACATATGCATGGAGTGGCATGGCATTTTAATTCCAAAAAAATCAGAAACACATGAAACCTTGGTTGATGTAATTTCATGCCACGAAGATGATGTGGTAAAGAAATTGGCATGTTTGACGAAAGTTTGGACACACACCCCTCACAAACCGGAGCAACTCGCTAGAAGGTTCGTGGTTCCGAGAGGGAACAATGCATGTTTGATGACGAACGGGAGATAGCTTCCTCTTACGGCCTTCAAATTTTTCTACGCCTAACGTGCACTACTACAACTGTAATGTGAAATTTTGGAAAATTCTAGGGGTCATTTGACCTTTTAAAGACATTTAAGTGATTTTCTAACCATTTAATGACTGTAATTCAAATTTAAACTACATCTACATGCAACGCCTAACCAAAACGGGTTGAAAAATCATACCTATGTACTTGTGTGCGAGTTAATTCAATGTGCAGTAAATTAGAAGGAATTTTCAAACATATTGGTCTCACGACATGGACACATGCATACGTATGCATGGAGTGACATGGCATTTTAATTCAAAAAATAGAAAAATGATCAGAAACACATGAAACCTTGGTTGATGTAATGTCATGCCACCAAGATGATGTGGTAAAGAAATTGGCATGTTTGACGAACGTTTGGACACCCACCCCTCACAAACCGGAGCAACTCGCTAGAAGGCTCGTGGTTTCGAGAGGGAACAATGCATGTTTAATGACAAACGGGAGATAGCTTCCTCTTACAGCCTTCAATTTTTTTCCTACGTTTAACGTGCACTAATACAAATGTCATGTGAAATTTTGGTAAATTCCAGGGGTCATTTGACCTTTTAAAGACATTTAAGTGATTTTCTAACCATTTAATGACCGTAATTCAAATCTGAACTACATCTACATCCAACGCCTAACCATAACGGTTTGAAAAATAATTTTTTTTGTGTACTTGTGTGCGAGTTAATTCCATGTGTAGTAAATTAGAAGGAATTTTCAAACATATTGGTGTCAAGGCATGGGCACACACATGGAGTGCATGCCATGGCATTTTAATTCCAAAAAATTTAAAAATGATCAAAAAACATGAAATCTTGCTTGATTTAATGTCATGCCACCAAGATGATGTGGTAAAGAAATTGGCATGTTTGACGAAAGTTTGGACACACGCCCCTCACAAACCGGAGCAACTCGCTAGAACGTTCATGGTTTCGAGAGGGAACAATGCATGTTTGATGACGAACGGGAGATAGCTTCCTCTTACGGCCTTGAAATTTTTCTACGTCTAACGTGCACTACTACAACTGTAATGTGAAATTTTAGAAAATTCTAGGGGTCATTTGACCTTTCAAAGACATTTAAGTAATTTTATAACCATTTAATGACCGTAATTCAAATTTGAATTACATCTACATGCAACGCCTAACCAAAACGGTTTGTAAAATCATATCTGTGTACTTGTGTGTGAGTTAATTCCATGTGTAGTAAATTAGAAGGAAGTTTCAAACATATTAGTCTCACGACATGGACACATGCATACGTATGCATGGAGTGACATGGCATTTTAATTCAAAAAAATAGAAAAATGATCAAAAACACATGAAACCTTGGTTGATGTAATGGCATGCCACCAAGATGATGTGGTAAAGAAACTGGCATGTTTGACGAACCTTTGGACACACGCCCCTCACAAACCGGAGCAACTCGCTAGAAGGTTCGTGGTTCCGAGAGGGAACAATGCATGTTTGATGATGAAACGGAGATAGCTTCCTCTTACGGCTTTCAAATTTTTTCCTACGTTTAACGTGCAACTGTCATGTGAAAAATTGGTAAATTTCAGGGGTCATTTGACCTTCTAAAGACATTTAAGTGATTCTCTAACCATTTAATGACCGTAATTCAAATTTGAACTACATCTACATGCAACGCCTAACCAAAACGGTTTGAAAAATCATATTTTTGTGTTCTTGTGTGCGAGTTAATTCCATGTGCAGTAAATTCGAAGGAATTTTCGAACATATTGGTGTCAAGTCATGGGCACATGCATGGAGTGCATGCCATGGAATTTTAATTCCAAAAAAATAAAAAATGATCAGAAAACATGAAACCTAGCTTGATTTAATGTCATGCCACTCAGATGATGTGGTAAAAAATTGGCACGTTTGACGAAAGTTTGGACACACACCCCTCACAAATCGGAGCAACTCACTATCAGGTTCGTGGTTCCGAGAGGGAACAATGCATGTTTGCTGGCGGACGGGAGATAGCTTCCTCTTACGGCCTTCAAATTTTTTCCTACGTTTAACGTGCACTAATACAACTATCATGTGAAAATTTTGAAATTTTCAGGGGTCATTTGACCTTTTAAAGACATTTAAGTGATTTTCTAACCATTTAATGACCGTAATTCAAATTTGAACTACATCTACATGCAACGTCTAACCAAAACGGTTTGAAAAATCATATTTTCGTGTACTTGTATGCGAGCTAAAATATCATCAGACGAGGTAAATATCTGGTGTTCAAAAAAGAAAATGTAAAGATTTGGCAAGACAATCGGCCCCCACACGATTGGCACTCTATCTCGCGGCTCGAGGTTTGGTAGGTGAATGGCGGGGATCATTAATCAGACATGGTTCTGCATTGGAAACCGTCAGCTATTATGTTCACACATGGATTTTGGCTATTATGTTCACACACGGATTTTGCTGCGGGAATCGTGTGTAATTTAAACTACAGTACTCATAAATTCCGGCGACCGGCGTGTGTACTATCCCCGTCGATCTATATTCCAGCCGCCAATAAATACTACCTTGCTCACGTCGTCCCACCTGCATTCTCATCTACATCCTCCCCTCGCTCACCCTCTCTCTCTCAAATCTCTGCCATGGTGCCGCAGGTCGGCCCACACGCAGACGAGGAGTCGCCGCCCCCCGAGGACGCTCACTCGATTAGCAACGACGAGGACCCCTACGCGCCGCCTGATGAGGTTGCGCCGGACCCCCCAACTTTGGATTGGTTTTGGGGCCAGTACAATCTTTGTCTGTGGAAGTCGTTGTCGCCGGCTGAGAAAGCCAGGCAAGTGGCGTTCAAGAAGGAGATGGCGGGGGAGGAAGCCAGGTACCAGGCGGCCTGTGAAACCCGTGATGCTTTGTTTCATTATATATATATATATATTCTGTGATGATCTAATGAACAATTAATATACATATATATTATGAATTCCATTTTCTATCTGTTTTTGTATACTAATTTGAATCTAGCTGTTATCATCCACATATACAGAATGGAAAGCGTATATACACATATTGAAATAGAACATATAAGAATGGAAAACAGAGTACACACATTGAAACAGAGTAATACTATGATTGGTGTGAATACATAGCTATCCACATCGAAATGACTGTCCAAAATAAAACGCGTCCATGAGACCATGACCAGCAGCCCTTGCCTAGGGTAGCTCTTGGCTCTGCCTAAACTCGTGCAGGCGTTCATCCAAGAGGTCGACATGCTCGTGATACATCTGGAGCGCGATCTCGAGCTCCAAGTTGGCTATTTCATCAGAGATCACCAGCTCGAGGATGCGACGGCCATGTTCCTCTACTGCACCCAGGTGGACACCTAGGCCAAGGAGGCGGTCGAGCCTACGGACCAGCGCGTTGGCATCCAGCGGGCCACGGACAAGGCGAACGGCGGCACCCACATGAACGGCGCGGCGGGCGTCCGATGCAAGTACGGCATGGTCGGCCTCTGGTGCAAGTACGACACTGAGGGCCTCTGCCCACTCCTGGCAAGGAATGGGGGTACTGACGGGACGTGTACCCAGCTGCGACGTCATGTCGACAGCAGGCAAGCGCCGATGGATCCGTTGTTGTCGTGCGGCGCGCCGCTCCTCTCGCTCTGCGGCGCTCCAATGGTCTCGCCGTGCGGCGAGACGCAGCCTATCGGCGCGGACGCGCCTAGCTTGCTCTGTGGCGCGCCATCGATCATGTTGTGCGGTGAGCTGCAGCCCGTCAGCGTTGACATGTCTATCTTGATCTGCGGCGCTCAAGCGCCATGCGCCAAAGGTCTGCTCAACCCTGGCGATGACGCGCATCACGGTGTCGTCCATCGCGTTGCCGGGGAGCGCCTCAGCCTCGACGGGCCGTGGCGCCTGCTTGTTTTCCTCGTCGACGAGGTTGATGGCAGAGGCGGTGCTTCGGTGGGTTGGCATACTTGGAAAAGGTGAATGTGATATAGGCTGCACTTCTTGCCTCCGTGCATCGCGCGCTCCCTATGCGCAATATAGCAGGGTGGCGGGAAACAGGTGAGGAAATGGCGGGAAATGGTGGCATGTTCATAAAACGCCATCAATTAATGGAAACTTAGCATCGAGCTACCACAAGTCGTTGATGATGATCAGATGAACACGGACCACACTAGGGAACCCGTCGGTGATGAATTCATCAATCCCAAACGGTTGAATACTAGTAAGCACTTGCCCACAACACACACGGCCTATTCCATCACAAATAGGTCGGATGGATGAACTGCATGCCACGTATCGCACATTGTCATAAAGTAATGTGGTAGACCTTCTTTAATTAACATGTGTTAAAAATTAAAAAACAAGGACCTCCAGCCTGAGCACACTTAACTTGATAGTTTTCTTACATGAGCTAATGGTGGAACAGCTAGTCCTTGCTGATAGGAATGCCTCTTCACATCCTTATGGTATATCCGAATGACCGCCCGTCCCACAATGGCAAATAGATGTTGTGTAGACAGAGCATATCACATATGTCTTATTAGAAGCAATCGTCTGCGGTATTATCGGTCTTCGCACACATTTCTGATTACAGACCTGTTTGCCGCGTATCACACACATCTTTTTATATTGAACCATTCATGTTCTCTTGCCTAATCACAAACAGTTCATCCGAGTGAACCGTATGTTGTATATCGCACACACCTTCATCTGGCCGCCTGTTTCTTTTGTGTTGCCTAATCACAAATAGTTCATCCGAGTGAACCATATGTTGTGTATCGCACACGCCTTCATCTAGCTGCCCGTTTCTTTTGTTCCTCCTCACCGCAAACAGTTAATTGAACTGAACCGTATGCCCTTCATCGCACACGCAACTAAAACCTGAACCGTGTTTGATGCATCCTCCATCGCAAACGTTTTACACATTTCTGACGGTTTTCATACAACACCGTTTGCGATTATGGCATCGCACACAGTTTCTCGAAGGGTCTCTGATTGTAGTGTCGCGTTAGCAGCATCCTGTAGTAGTGAGCGTGCATTTCTCAAAATTTCATTTACCTCTGTTTTAAAAACTTGAGCTCTGGCACCGCTCCAAATCACTGCTTCCCTCTGCGAAAGGACTATCTATTTACTTTTATGTTGTGTCATCACCTTCTCAAATAAGCGCCAGAACCTAAGAGCACTATTGTCATCCTCATGTATTGTGTGTAGCTAATGTTGGGTGCATCATGACTGGATCTTTTCTACCATGAATTGCAATGTTTAGTTGTTGCTTGAACTTTGGAGGTGCTCTGCATTTATGTTTTGTGGTCTCAGAAAGGGCTAGTGAGATATCACTATTGTCATATTATATCATGTTTGTTTTGACAATGTGGTTTTGTTTGAGATATCTTATTATTGCTCGTTAGCTGATTATGTCATTGATATGAGTTAATATAATTTTTAAGAGTTATTGTCGACATGGTTAGTTATAATCTTGGCTGAAAACCTGGGTGTTGTTTAAGCTTATGTATGTAAACAAGAGCAAAAGAGTTCGTAAAAGTTTTTCTTTTTCACTTTCAGTTTATCAACTGAATTGCTTGAGGACAAGCAAAGGTTTAAGCTTGGGGGATTTGATACGTCTCCGTCGTATCTACTTTTCCTAATGCTTTTCCTCTTGTTTTGGACTCTAATTTGCATGGTTTGAATGAAACTAACCTGGACTGACACTGTTTTCAGCAGAACTACCATGGTGTTGTTTTTGTGTAGGAATAAAAGTTCTCCGATTGGAACAAAACTTTGCGAGGATTTTTATTCAATAAATAAGAATTTCTGGAGCCAAGAACCATCGGAGGGGGGCACCTGGGTGGGCACAACCCACCAAGGCACCCCCCCCCTCCAGGCGCGCCTAGGTGGGTTGTCCCCACCTGGTGGCCCCACGGGCCTCAACCCTGATACTATAAAATCACATATTTGGAGAAAAGAATCAGGGAGAAAGAATTATCATGTTTAACAAGACGGAGCCGCCGCCACCTCCTGTTCTTCATCGGGAGGCCAGATCTGGAGTCCATTTGGGGCTCCGGAGAGGGGGGTCTTCAATCTTCATCATCACCAACCCTTCTCCATTGCCAATTCCATGATGCTCCCCATCGGGAGTGAGTAATTCCTTCATAGGCTCGCTGGTCGGTGAGGAGTTTGATGAGATTCATCATGTAATCGAGTTAGGCCCAGTTCTTTTGCCAGAATCTGGGGATTCTCCCAGAATCCGACCCCTACCCAGCTTCTCCCAGAATCTTTGAGACCCATTTGTTTTACAATCCTATCTAGTTAGGGTCTAATTATATAGGATTGTAAAACAAATGGGGCTCAAAGATTTTGGGAGAATCTGGGTAGGGGTCGGATTCTGGCAAAAGAACTGGGCCTTAGTTTTGTTAGGGCTTGATCTCTAGTATCCATTATGTTCTGAGATTGATGTTGCTATGACTTTTCCATGCTTAACGATCGTCACTTTGGGCCCAGGTGCCATGATTTCAGATCTGAACCGTTTATGTTATCACCATTATATCTATGTTCTAGATCCAATCTTGGAAGTTATAGTCACCTACTACGTGTTATGATCCGGCAACCCCAGAGTGACAATAGCAGGGACACTTCCCGGTGATGACCGTAGTTTGAGGAGCATGTATTCACTATGTGTTAATGCTTTGTTCCGGTTCTCTATTAAAAGGAGGCCTTAATATCCCTTAGTTTCTAATAGGACCCCGCTGCGACGGGAGGGTAGGACAAAAGATGTCATGCAAGTTCTTTCCATAAGCACGTATGACAATTTACGGAATACATGCCTGCATTATATTTATGAACTGGAGCTAGTGCCGTATCGCCCTAGGTTATGACTATTATATGATGAATATCATCCAACGAATTCATCGATCCAATGCCTACGAATTTCTCTTATATTGTTTCTGCTAAGTTACTACTGCCGCTATTACTATTGCACTTGCTACAAAATCGGTGCTATCACTGTTACCGTTACTATTGGTATTTCTACTACTATCAAAACTATCATACTACTTTGCTACTGATCACATTACTGCAGATAATTAATCTCTAGGTGTGGTTAAATTGACAACTCAACTGCTAGTACATGCAAATATTCTTTGGCTCCCCTTGTGTCGAATCAATAAATTTGGGTTGAATACTCTTCCCCCGGACACTGTTGTGATCCCCTATACATGTGGGTTATCAATCATATAACCATCCCTCAACGTGTGATGAAGAATAACTCCAAATTTCTTATCTAGTGGAGAACATAAGAAGAAATTGTTTGTAGGGTATGAAACCACCTTTAAGTTATTCTTTCCGTTCAATCTATTCAAGAGTTCGTACTAAAATAACGCAAAGTTATTCTTTCCGCTGGATCTATCCAAGAGTTCGTACTAAAATAACACCGTATGATCCTGTAGCGACCAGACCTCATACAGTCTGATCTCTGTGCATCAGTGTCATCCCTGGATCGGTAATGCTGACACGCACAGTACTTGAGGATTTATAACAGAGTAGCAATCACACACTTATTACATCGAATGTCTCAAAAGAGAACTTATTACAATAAATATGGCTTAAGGCCATCTAAAGCGATAACAACGAAAGGCTTGAAAGATAAAGTGAGTCCATCAACTCCAACGGCATCACTAAGTGAAAGACCACGACCTAAGGCACCTTACTCGTTGTCTAAAAAGTCTGCAACATAATAAGTTGCAGCCCGAATATGGGTCAGCACATGGAATATGCTGGCAGTGTAACACAAGAGAGTAATGAACATAATAAAGCTATCAGTACATGCATATATGGCTGGTGGAGGCTGTATGGTTAATAGGTTTCACGAAAAAGCCAATATTTCCCTACTGCAAAGGAATATATTTTATTTAACTACAAAGTTGGTTGAAAAACATTGAGAATGGTAACCCATCTCAGCTCCGATTACTAATCTGGACTAAAGTCAAATTTTACAGTAGAAAAACTTGTTTAAGTTGGTTAAACGGAAAGAGGGCTTTAAGACGAAACTCTAGGCGCTTGAATCGCGTGATTCCGATAAATGAGCGAAAAGATAAACTAAAACGAAAATCGGATCAGAAATCGCGATCGAAAATAATCGCGAAAAATCCGAGAAAAAGAAAAACTGACGAACAGGCTAACGAACGAACGTTCGCTATCTGCGGCTAAACGGTGAAAATCGTTTGTTAAAACGAACATCCGCTAAATAACTAAACCGAAAAAAACTGATCTAAAATAGAAAAACGGAATCTAGGGTTTTGAAAAAACCCAACCGGTTTTCTCATGAAAACCGAGGCGGCGGCGGCTACCTCCGGCGAAGTCTGGCGGAACGGCGGCGGCGGAGGGCGGCTCCGGCGGGGTCGGGTAGCGGTGGGGCGGCGCAGCGCAGGCGGCAGCTGCGGGTGCTAGGGTTTCAGCGGCGGGCTAGATGGGCTGTGGGGCTTCGGCCGACGCGGCTTATAAAGCCTCCCCGGGCGGAGTCCCGCTTGGGTACGGCCCGGAGTCGGTTACTCTTTTTTTTTAATATACCGTGAAGAAAAACAAACAAAATAAATACTAAACGGACTCCAAAAATCCTGAAATAAATTTTCCCCATCCTCTAAAAAATCTACCGGACAAGGTGAACATTTATTTGGGACTCTAATGCAATTTTGAAAAACGCATATTTTTCCTAATTCAAATAAAATAGCAATAAAACTCCGAATAAAAATCTTATTTGATTTTAATATTAAATCTACAATATTTCTTTATTTTGAGGAAGTCATTTTATCCTCTCTCTTTTATTTTTATAAAAGAAATATTTGAAGATAAAATAATAAAATCAAACGATCCTCTTTTCAAAATTCGAGAAAAACTCAAATATGAAAATAACGAAATCCCCAACTCTCTCTGTAGGTCCTTGAGTTGCGTAGAATTTCTAGGATCAAGCCAAAATGCAATAAAATATGATATGCAATGATGATGTAATGTATAACAATCCAAATTGAAAATTTGGGATGTTACAAACCTACCCCCCCTTAAGATGAATCTCGCCCTCGAGATTCGGGTTGGCTAGAAAATAGGTGAGGGTGATCTTTCCGTAGGTCTTCCTCGCGTTCCCAGGTGGCTTCATCTTCAGTATGGTGACTCCACTAAACCTTACAAAACTTGATAACTTTGCTGCGTGTAACTCAGCTGGCAAACTCGAGAATCTTGACTGGCTTCTCCTCGTAGGTCAAATCGCTATCTAACTGTATTGCTTCTAGTGGCACTGTATCCCTCAGAGGGATATCAGCCATCTCTGCGTGGAACTTCTTCCACTGAGAAACGTGGAACACGTCGTGAACTCCTGACAATCCTTCGGGCAATTCCAACTTGTAAGCAACTTCTCCCATACGTTCCAAAACTTTGTATGGTCCCACAAAATGTGGTGCTAACTTCCTTTTAACTTCACAATATCCTTCTTCATTCCGGTCCACCAGAAACTATCCTTCAAATCCAGATACATCTTGGTATTTCCTTGATAAATCGAATATGGCAAATCATGGGCCTCCTATAAAATCAGTTTCCTGATCTCCTGATCATTTGGCACATATACGCGGTCTTCAAACCATAAGGTATCGTGTTCATCCTCACAAAATCCCTTGGCTTTCCCTTTGCTCATCCTTTCCTTTATCTCGGCAATCTCCTTGTCCGTCCTTTGAGCTTCTCTGATCTTATCCATCAAAGAAGATTGAATCTCCAAAGCTCCTACATAACCTCTTGGAGCTATCTCCAAACATAGCTCATGAAGGTCTTCTGCTAACTCCTTGGGTAACCCTCCGATCATGAGTGTATTGACATGACTCTTTCAGCTCAACGCATCGGCTACTACGTTAGCCTTTCTGGGATGATAGTGCAACTTCATATCATAATCCTTAATGAGTTCCAACCATCTCCTCTGCCTGAGATTCAACTCCTTGTACGTAAAGATATACTTCAAACTCTTGTGATCCGTATATACCTCACAGCGGTTTCCGATGAGAAAATGTCTCCCAGTCTTCAACGCATGCACTACGGCTGCTAAATCCAAATCATGCGTAGCATAATTCAACTCATGGGGCTTAAGCTATCATGAGGCATATGAAACGACTCTTCCTTCCTGCATAAGCACTGCTCCAAGTCCTCGACGTGAAGCATCGTAATACACTTCATAATCCTTGCGTTGATCTGGCAGGATCAACACTGGTGATGTAACCAAGCGTTTCTTCAACTCCTGAAAACTAGCCTCACATTCCTCGGTCCATTTGAACTTGGTGTCCTTCTTCAACAACTCCGTCATAGGCTTTGCAATCTTCGAGAAATTCTCAATGAACCTCTGGTAGTATCCTGCGAGTCCAAGAAAACTCTGAATTTCTCCAACTGATGTGGGTGCCTCCCAATTTGTCACAGCGACAACTTTGGTGGGGTCTACCACTATTCCTTCTCCGGATATAACATGTCCAAGGAATCCAACTTCCTTCAACCAAAACTTGCACTTGCTGAACTTGGCGTATAGCTGATGTTCTCTGAGCTTCCCAAGTACCAAATGCAAATGCTCTTTATGCTCCTCTTCATTCTTCGAGTAGACTAGAATATCATCTATGAACACCACAACGAACTTATCCAAAAACTCCATAAACACCTTGTTCATCATGTTCATAAAATAGGCAGGCGTGTTAGTCAGGCCAAATGACATAACGGTATACTCATATAGCCCGTACCTTGTGGTAAAAGATGTCTTAGGTATATCCTGCTCTCAAATCTTCAGTTGGTGGTACCCTGATCGCAGATCAATCTTGGAAAACACCTTATCTCCTTGCAGTTGATCAAACAAATCATTGATCATAGGCAGTGGGTACTTGTTCTTGATCGTCGCCTCATTCAATCCTCGATAATCAACAACCATCCTTAACGATCCATCCTCTTCTCCACTAGAAGTACTGGTGATCCCCAAGGTGACGAGCTTGGGCGAATTCCTTTATCCGGTAACTCCTTAATCTGCTTCTTAATTTCCTCTAAATCTTGTGCGAGCATCCTATACGGTCTCTTAGATATTGGCCCTGTGCCTAGCAAAAGCTCAATCAAAAATTCAATGTCTCTATCCGGTGGCATGCCTGGCAACTCTTCTCGAAATACATCCGTAAATCCTTCACCACCGGTACTTCCTCCTGTACAACTCCTGATAAGGAATTTACTTGAGTCCTAATCGGCACATGCCAGGATACATACTTGATCCTTCTTCCTTCTGGGGTGGTGAGCAAAATTGACTTACTAGCGCAATCGATGTTTCCTCCATACATCGATAGCCAATCCATACCTAGAATCACATCCAAACCTTGCGAATCCAAAATTATCAAGTCAGAAGGGAAAACATGACTTCCTATGGTTAATGGCAATTGAAAACATCCACTGCTTGCCATATACTCGGCTCCGGGTGAGGTTACTAGCATGGTTGTCTTAAGAACTCTAGTGGGAAACTTATACTTATCCACAAATCCCCTTGATATGTATGAATGCGATGCACCAGTATCGAAAAGAACGACTATAGTAAATGACTTAACCAAAAACTTACCTATTACTGCATCCGGCTAGGCTTCAATCTCCTCCACATTAACGTGGTTCACTTGTCCCCTATTGAAAGGGTTGGGCTTCTTCCCAGAGCTTCCATTGCCGTTTCCATTCTTCGCTTCAGGACATTCATTAGCGTAATGTCCGGTCTTCTGGCACTTGCAGCAAGAAACGTGGCTTAGATCTTTCTTGGCGGGCGTTGCTGGGTTAGAATGGTTCTGTCCGTTGCTTCCTCCATTACCATTCACGTTCTTGGAGCCACTATGGTTGTGCGAACTCCCTCCAGGGTGATTGTGACCTCCATGGTTATGCTGAAGGGGTCCTCCCGAGTTCGGGGTAAAACGGGGTCTCTGCTGAGCTCCAGAATTATACTTCCCCTATCCATACTTCCTCTTGCGGTTATCAATCTACTGCTGCTTCCCTTCAATCATGAGAGCTCTATCTACCAACTCCTAGTAGTTATTGAAATTTGCTACCATCAACTGCATGCTTAGCTCATCATTCAGTCCTTCTAGGAACTTCTCTTGCTTAGCTGCATCTGTAGCGATGTCATCTGGGGCATAACGTGCTAGCTTACTAAAGTCATCAACATACTGGCCAACTGTGCGTCCTCCTTGGCATAAGTTGCGAAACTCACGCTTCTTCATGGCCATAGCTCCTGTTGATACATGGGTAGTGCGAAAGGCCTGCTGAAAGTGGTCCCATGTAACAGTGGCTATAGGATAGGTGACAGTGTAATTCTCCCACCATGAGGCTGCTGGTCCATCCAATTAGTGTGCGGAAAAACGCACCTTCTCAGCATTTGTGCATCCTGCAGTGGTTAACTCCCTTCCAATCCTGTGGATCCAATCATCTGCAACTATTGGCTCGGTGCTACTGGAAAACACCGGCGGCTGCAACCTCAGAAAACGGGCTAAGTTGTCAACTGGGGGTGGTGGTGGTGGGTTGTTGTTGTTGTTGCCTTGGTTCTGAACTAACAACTGCATCAGGGTATTCTGCTGCTGGATCAACTGAGTGAGCTCCGGTGGAAAGGTAAATCTGGGGTCACGTCTCGGAGGCATCTGAGGGGTTTAGAGGGGAGAGGAATAGAATAGAATGAGGTCTAGTGAGAAAACACTACCCATATGCACATGAGACAAACACAATCATATCACTCAATCAATCAAGCAAGGGCATACAATCGGTCTAGAACTATCATTACAAAAGTGCTCGGACTATTCTATATACATGGTGGAATACTACTACTGTTTTGGTGGCCGACTAGAAAAATTGATCGGTCGAAGACTCCATGATATCTGCTCCAGCTTCATCAACATAGTCATCATCGCTATCGTCGGGGTCCGAGTCGGTGTCATCGATGATGATGTAGTCTTCAGAACGAATCTCCTTGGGTTTGTCGTCTTCTCCTCCTGGCGCGGGTTCTCCCATGAATACTCCTAGCTTCCTTATCAGGTCGTCATTCTTCTCCACTAGTACGACGATTTCCTCCTCATAATCTTTGTGAGTAGCCTTGAGTTCTTCTTCAAGCTCCGTGATCCTTGTCATTGCCTGCTTCAGATCTATCATGCCTGCGCACATCTGATTCTCCTGGCGGCGAATATGCTGGTTTAACTCCTGGATGAAAGCCGCAATGGATCTATCCTTCCAGGTGCTGATCATCTCCCATTGCTCATCTCGGCACCCACAAATCTGGTAGATAGTACCCTTAAGCTCCTTGTGGTAAACTTCTCCAATGCGTCCCATGGTGATGTGGGCTGCCACACTCTTTCCTAGACTCCGGGTTGGTGCATCAAAGGAAAACTCTATGGGCTGAGTGACTGGCGTGAATGTCCTTCCTGGAACTTGAACTTGAATCATCCAGCGCTCCTCTTCTGGTAAAGTGGCGTTGTAGGTCCCAGTGAAGCTTGGTATTCCAATGTTCAGGTACTTAGTGACTTCCTTCAAGTGTCATCCAAAAGGTGCTTCTTCATCCCGTTGTGCAAACTTGTTCCTTGCGTCCGCCATCCTAAAGAGTGGAAAATGGAGAGGAGTCAGAAATGAGAAGAGAGTAGTGACCAGACCACAAACAGTCTGATCCCTATGCTCTGATACCATCTTGTAGCGACCAGACCACAAACAGTCTGATCCCTGTGCATCAGTGTCATCCCTGGATCGGTAATGCTGACACGCATAGTACTTGAGGATTTATAACAGAGTAGCAATCACACACTTATTACATCAACTGTCTCAAAAGAGAACTTATTACAATAAATATGGCTTAAGGCCATATAAAGCAATAACAACGGAAGGCTTGGAAGATAAAGTGAGTCCATCAACTCCAACGGCATCACTGAGTGAAAGACCACGACCTAAGGCACCTTACTCGTCGTCTGAAAAGTCTGCAACATAATACATTGCTGCCCGAATACGGGTCAGCACATGGAATATGCTGGCAATGTAACACAAGAGAGTAATGAACATAATAAAGCTATCACTACATGCATATATGGCTGGTGGAGGCTGTATGGTTAATAGGTTTTGCGAAAAAGTCAATTTTTCCCTACTACAAAGGAATATATTTTATTTAACTACAAAGTTGGTTGAAAAACATTGAGAATGGTAAACCCCATCTCAATCCCAATTAAAAATAATTAATAACCCAATCAAATTATATTTAAGAGTGATGAGATCCACAGAATAATCCAAGAACTAGATACTCAAGATGCCCATAACCGGGGACACGGCTAACCATGATTAGTTTGTACACTCTACAGAGGTTTGTGCACTTTTCCCCACAAGACTCGATCTCCTCCGTTGGATTTCTCGCACTACATAATGTTTGAGAAACGGATGACCGAGACACAGTCTTTCCGAAGAGGTCCCCTTAACCGATAGATAGGCCGGTACACCTACAATCCCCTACATCTGCTAGCCCATCATGGAAAGGTTTCCCACAACTTACTCAACTATGCCGGAGCCCATAATGGCATGTGGCTGCACACGGAAATTTCCAACATGAATAATCTTATGATCCCTTTGAGCCTGGGTAGCAGTTCATAGGAGAATCACACGGTACCCCGGGATTTCCAAAAATACAGGCAATCACTGGGTTCCCCAGGTGCCTCAATCCACCCAGATGTGTATTAAAGTTGCCACCTTAAGTTAACCATTAATTAACAACTCACATCTGTCATGGATACTCTCAAACCCAAATCCACATCTACGAGCATAGCATAGCAATATAAGCAACGTAGAAGTAACTCCCAAGGGTTTGATAATAAAACAGGTGAATAGGTTCTACCTCATCTACTTCCCAACCCACAATTTATTCAGATCCTAACCATGCAAGTGTTTGAGGATTGATCTAACGCAATAAAACTGGGTAGTAAAGAGGTATGATCAAAGTGTTACTTGCCTTGCTGATGATCCGTGAAACCTAGAGACTCGTAGTAGCACGCTTCGCACTCCGGGTACTCTATCGCAATCAAACAAGCATACAATAAGCAATCAAGCAAGGGGCACGAGTAAAAATTGAGTAAGAAGATCTAACCAGAAAGTTCAACTTAAGAACTCTGGTTTGCAAAAATAATCAAATCAAACGAAGCAACGAAACTCAAGCAGCGAAAGAAACAATCTCCGATTACTAATCTGGACTAAAGTCAAATTTTATAGTAGCAAAAACTTGTTTAAGTTGGTTAAACAGAAAGAGGCCTTCGAGACGAAACTCTAGGCGCTTGAATCGCCTGATTCCGATAAACGAGCGAAAAGATAAACTAAAACGAAAATCGGATCAGAAATCACGATCGAAAATAATCGCAAAAAATCCAAGAAAAAAACTGACGAACAGGCTAACGAACGAATGTTCGCTATCTGCGGCTAAACGGTGAAAACCGTTCGTAACGAACGTCCGGACGAACGTTCGCTAAATAACTAAACCAAAAAACGACCTAAACTAAAAAAACAGAATCTAGGGTTTCAAAAAAAACAATCAGTTTTCTCAAGAAAACCGAGGCGGCGGCGGCTACCTCCGGCGAAGTCCGGCGAAACGGCGGCGGCAGCGGCGGGCGGCTCCGGCGGGGTCAGGCTGCTGCGGGTGGTGGCGCGGGGCGGCGCGGCATGGGGCGGCGGCAGCGCGCGGCACAGGCGGCGATGGCGGCAGCGGCGGCGGGTGCTAGGGTTTCGGCGGCGGGCTTGATGGGCTGCGGGGCTTCGGCCAGCGCGGCTTATAAAGCCCCCCCGGGCGGAGTCCCGCTCGGGTACGGCCCGGAGTCAGTTACTCTTTTTTTAAATATACCGTGAAGAAAAACAAACAAAAGAAATACTAAACGGACTCCAAAAATCCTGAAATAAATTTTCCCCGTCCTCTAAAAAATCTACCGGACAAGGTGAACATTTATTTAGGACTCTAATGCAATTTTGAAAAACGCATATTTTCCCTAATTCAAATAAAATAGCAATAAAACTTCGAATAAAAATCTTATTTGATTTTAATATTAAATCTCTAATATTTCTTTATTTTGAGGAAGTCATTTTATCCTCTCTCTTTTATTTTTATAAAAGAAATATTCGAAGATAAAATAATAAAATCAAACGATCCTCTTTTCAAAATTCGAGAAAAACTCAAATATGAAAATAACGAAATCCCCAACTCTCTCTATAGGTCCTTGAGTTGCGTAGAATTTCTAGGATCAAGCCAAAATGCAATAAAATATAATATGCAATGATGATCTAATGTATAACATTCCAAATTGAAAATTTGGGATGTTATAGATCCAACTATATTAACAAAGCCCGTGATACATCAAGATCGTGTCATCTCAAGAACACGAGAGAGAGAGAGAGAGAGAGAGAGAGTAAACACATAGCTACTGGTACAAACCCTCAGCCCCGAGGGTGGACTACTCCCTCCTCATCATGGTGGCCGCTGGGATGATGAAGATGGCCACCGGTTATGATTTCCCCCTCCAGCGGAGTGCTGGAACGGGGTCTAGATTGGTTTTTCGTGGCTACAGAGGCTTGTGATGGCGGAACTTCTGATTTAGGGTTATCTCTGATGGTTTCTCTATTTATATGATTTTTTGGCATCGGTTTCACGTGACGATGGGTCTCGAGGTGAGCACAACCCATCGGGGTGCGCCTGGGCCCCCTGGCACACCCCGGTGTCTTGAGCCCTACTCCTTCACCTTCTGGTCCTTCCACGAAGCTTTGAGGGTCTCTTTTGTTCAAAAAAATCATCAAAAAGTTTCAGCTAATTTGGAGAACTTCCATTTCTGCACAAAAAATAACACCACGGTAGTTCTGGTGAAAACAACATCAGTCCGGCTTAGTTCCATGCAAATCATACCAAAACCATATAAAATGTTGTAAACATGGCATGAATACTTCATAAATTATAGATACATTGGAGATGTATCAGCATCCCCAAGCTTAATTTCTACTTGTCCTCGAGTAGGTAAATGATAAAAGAAATAATTTGTGAAGTGTCAATGCTAGCATAGTGCATAAGTTTGATCAATGGTAATTTCAATCATTTTTCTTAGCATCATAACATCAATTCTTTCTCGTAAAACTTCTCATGTTAAAGTAGCAACCGATTCACATGTTAAGGTTCAAACAATGAATTCTCTTGGAATTCAACAACCTATATTCTTAGTCACCAAACAATTGTAGTTCAACTTATTCAACAGAGTCTAAGTAAGAGCTCCACATACTCAATCATCATATAGTCTTCCATGATTGCTAGTACTCAAAGCATATTCTTAGAACAAATGGCATCCATCGAACACAAAGAAAGATATGGGCTGAATGTTTCGCCTCCCAACTCATTTATCATAGAGATAATTGTCAACAATAATAAATCATGATCAAATATATTTGACTGGCCATATGTGCCTAGATCTTTGCCCACCACATGATGCTTGCCAACCAGAGGATAATTGAAGTTGAAATGAGAAAGCATACTATTGACTCTTGCATAAAAGTAAATACTGAAAACTAAAAGATAGGCCCTTCACAGAGGGAAGCATAGGTTGTCATGCGCTTTTTACTTTTGGATGCACAAGCTCTTAATGCAAAGGAACATCACGTTATATTGCCCGTTATGATAGCAGCCTTTATTATGCAGTCCGTTGCTTTTATTACTTTGCCATCACAAGTTCATACAACGCTCAATTTTCCCTTACAATAAAAGATCAAACGTATTTAGGAGCAATTTTTATTGTTTTATGCACCGATGACAACTTACTTGAAGGATCTTATTCAATCCACATGTAGGTATGGTGGAAACTCATGGCAAGAAAATGTCTTTAAGAATTTTTGGATGCACAAGTAGTATCTCTACTTAGTACGAATTTTTGGCTAGCAAAAGATCCTAGGCAAACACCACATGTTGGAGGATCCATGACAATATAACTTCTATGCAAATATACACAACCATAACTCATTACGTTGCATTCCTTGTACAACTTCAACTAATTTGCTCAAGTTTGAAAATAATTAATGGGTATTCACAATCATAGAAGATGTCCAAGATAATATATTTGTATGTGAAAGTTCTCTTCCTTATACTAATCGTTCATGAATTGCTTGTATGACCAATATTGTGATTGTCAAGATTCAAAAGATTTCACTTTCTAAACCCAAAGTGAAGTTACTAATAGGCATGATATGAACATATAACTTCAACTTAATGAAATTCAATTCATTCAAAAATTTACTCATAGGATATAAGTGAAGCACGAGAGTAAATGACAAACTACTCCAAAAAGATAGAAGTGAAGATCAAGCGAGTAGTTAAGTAAATGGTAGCTATTTGAGGACTCTCTTTTATTTAAAAAACTTTCAGATCTAAGTATTTTATTAAAACAACAAGCAAAACAAAATAAAATGACGTTCCAAGAATAGCACACATCACGTGAAGAAGCAAAAAACTTAGGATCAACCGATACTAACCGATAATTGTTGATGAAGAAAGGTGGGATGCCTACTGGGGCACCCCCAAGCTTAGATGCTTCAGACTTCTTGAAATATTATCTTTGGATGCCTTGGGCATCCCTAATCTTGAGCTTTTTTGTCTCCTTAATTCCTTTTATATCATGGTTTTCCTAAATCTTAAAATCTTCATCCACACAAAACCCAACAAGAACTCGTGAGATAAGTTAGTATAAATCAATGCAATAACCTTATCATTCTCTACTGTAGAAAATCACTAAAATTATTATTCAACATTGCATACTAAATACCTCTACATATGTAATACTCATATACTCAAATAGAATCATTAAACAAGCAAACATATGTAACCAATGCAAACATAACAATAATATGTCAAAACAGTACAATCTGTAAATAATGCAAGAATATCAATACTTATTTAACTCAAAAAATTCTGAAAATTTACTATACTTTAGAAAATTTATCATATCTTATTGTGCAAAAAAATTCAACATTTTATCACATTCCGACTTCTCTAGAGAATTTTTGCAACAGTGATAAACTTTCAAACAGCAACATGTAGACTTACAAAATAAGCATAGTAAAGGCTATCATTGCCACTTTTATTGAAATAAAAGATGCAAAACATTATTATAAATAACAGCAAGCAAATCCTAGTAAAATAAAATAATGCACCAAGTAGAACTTATAGCATGTGGCGAATGAAAATATTGCTCCAAGTGAGGTTACCAATAATGTTGAAGACGAAAGAGGGAATGCCTTCTGCGGCATCCCCAAGCTTAGTTGCTTGGATCTTCCTTGAATATTACCTTGGGGGCGCCTTGTGAACCCTCAAGCTTAGGGTCTTGTCAGTCATTATTCTCCTCATATCAATATCTCACCCAAAACTTGAAAACTTCAATCACACAAAACTTCATGGAACTTCGTGAGATAGGTTAGTATGATAAAGACAAATCATTCACTTTGGTACTGTCAAAGAAAAGATTAATAATTGTTCTCACACAATGCCTATTGTACCTTATCATTTCCATAATTTATATTGAGCAATATAAGCCACAGAAACTAGAAACAAGCAAACAATGCATTGAAAACAGAACCTGTCAAAAACAGAACAGTCTGAAATGATCTGGAAACTTTGTATACTTCTGTAACTCAAAAAATTCTGAAAAATTAGGAAAACATAGGCAATTTGTATATCAATATTGTGTGCAAAAATAAGGATCTTATCGCGCTTCTGTGAACTTTGAAAATTATTTTAGTGGGTGCATAAGTTTCTGTTTTTCAACAAGAGAAAATCAACTATCACCAAACATAATCCCAAAGGCTTTACTTGGAACTTTATTGAAACAAAAGCAATGAAACATGATTACTAAAGTAGCTTAATCATGTGAACACACAAAAATAGTAGGTATAAATGTTGGGTTGTCTCCCAACAAGTGCTTTTCTTTAATGTCTTTTAGCTAGGCATGATGATTTCAATGATGCTCGCATAAAATATAAGAATTGAAACATAACAAGAGCATCATGGAACACATGGCAAGCATATTTGAGCCTAACCCACTTCCTATGCATAGGGACTTTGTGAGCAAACAACTTATGAGAACAAGAATCAACTAGCATAGGAAGGCAAAACAAGCATGACTTCAAAATTCCAACACATAGAGAGAAAACTTGATATTGATGCAATATGTAAAAGCATAAGTTCCTCTCTCATAGTAATTATCAATAGCATCATGAATGAATTCAACAATATAACTATCACACAAATCAATCCCTTCATGATCCACAAGCATAGAATTTTTAGTACTATCCACAAATGCAAATTTATTTTCATGAAAAGTAGTGGGAGCAAAATCAACAAAATAACTATCATGGGATTGAAAATTAAAATCACGATGACAAGTTTCATGGTTATAATTAGCATACATGTCATCGCCATAATCATCATAGATTGGAACTTTGTTTTCATAATCAATTGAAACCTCTTCCAAAATGGTGGATTCATCATTAAATAAATCCATGACCTATCCAAATCCATTTTCATCAATATAATCATCATAAATAGGAGGCATGCTATCATAATAATAATTTTTCTCATCAAAACTTGGGGGACTAAAAATATCATCTTCATCAAACATAGCATCCCCAAGCTTATGGCTTTGCATATCATTAACATGATGGATATTCAAAGAGTTCATACCAACAACATTGCAATCATGCTCATCATTCAAAGATTTTTTTCTCAAACATTTTATAGAATTCTTCCTCTATCAACTGAGCACAATTTTCCTCTCCATCATTTTCACGGAAGACATTATAAAGATGAATAATATGATGCAACCTCAATTCCATTTTTTGTAGTTTTCTTTTATAAACCAAACTAGTGATAAAACAAGAAACTAAAACATTCAATTGCAAGATCTAAAGATATACCTTCAAGCACTAACCTCCCTGGCAACGGCGCCAGAAAAGAGCTTGATGTCTACTATGCAACTTTATTCTTGTAGACACGTGTTGGTCCTCCAAGCGTAGATTTTTTCTAGGACAATAGAAATTTTCTCTCAAGTGGATGACCTAAGGTTTATCAATCCATGGGAGGTGTAGGATGAAGATTGTCTCTCTCAAACAACCCTGCAACCAAATAATAAAAAGTCTCTTGTGTCCCCAACACACCAAATACAATGGTAATTTGTATAGGTGCACTAGTTCGGCGAAGAGATGGTGATAAAAGTGTAATATGGATAGTAGATATTGATTTTTGTAATAAGAACAATAAAAAACAGCAAGGTAGCAATTGATAAAATGGAGCACAAACGATATTGCAATGCTTGAAAATGAGGCCTAGGGTACGTACTTTCGCTAGTGCAATCTCTCAACAATGCTAATCTAATTGGATCATATAACCATCCCTCAACGTGTGATGAAGAATCACTCCAAAGTTCTTATCTAGCGGAGAACATAAGAAGAAATTGTTTGTAGGGTACGAAACCACCTTAAAGTTATTCTTTCCGTTCGATCTATTCAATAATTCATACTAAAATAATGCAAAGTTATTCTTTCCATTCGATCTATCCAAGAGTTCGTACTAAAATAACACCATATGATCCAACTATATCAACAAAGCCCGCGATACATCAAGATCGTGTCATCTCAAGAACACGAGATAGAGAGAGAATAAACACATAGCTAGTGGTACAAACCCTCGGCCCCGAGGGTGGACTACTACCTCCTCATCATGGTGCCCGCCGGGATGATGAAGATGGCCACCGGCTATGATTTCCCCCTCCGGCGGAGTGCCGGAACGGGGTCTAGATTGGTTTTTCATGGCTATAGAGGCTTGCGGCGGTGGAACTTCTAATCTAGGGTTATCTCTGATGGTTTCTCTATTTATAGGATTTCTTGTTGTCGGTTTCACATGAAGATGGGCCTTGAGGTGAGCACAAACCCCCGGAGTGCGCCCCGGTGTCTTGTGCCCTACTCCTTCACCTACTGGTCCTTCCACGAAGCTTGGGGGTCTCTTTTGTTGCAAAAAAATCATCAAAAAGTTCCATCTCATTTGGAGAACTTTCATTTCTGCACGAAAAACACCACCACGGTAGTTTTGCTGAAAACAACATCAGTCCGGGTTAGTTCCATGCAAATCATACCAAAACCATGTAAAATTGTTGTAAACATGGCATGGATACTTTATAAATTATAGATACGTTGGAGACTATCACACAACCACCCTATTCTATTCCACCTATAGTGCTATATCCATGGCTCACACTCATGTATTGAGTGAAAGTTGAAAAATTTTGAGAACACCAAAAGTATGAAAGAATTGCTTGGCTTGTCATCGGGGGTGTGCATGATTTAATACTTTGTGTGATGAAGATGTAGCATAGCCAGACTATATGATTTTGTAGGGATAACTTTCTTTGGCCATGTTATTTTGAGAAGACACGATTGCTTTATTAGTATGCTTGAAGTATTATTGTTTTTATGTCAATATTAAACTTTTATTTTGAATCTTATGGATCTGAATATTCATGCCACAATAAATAAAATTACATGGATAAATATGTTAGGTAGCATTCCGCACCAAAAATTCTGTTTTTATCATTTACCTACTCGAGGACAAGCAGAAATTAAACTTGGGAATGCTTGATATGTCTCCAACGTATCTATAATTTTTAATTGCTCCATGCTATTATATTATCTGTTTTGGATGCTTTATACGCATTAATATGCTATTTTATTTTATTTTCGGGAATAACTTATTAACCTAGAGCCCAATGCGAGTTTCTCTTTTTTCTTTGTTTTTGAGTTTTACAGAAAATGAATACCAAACGGAATAAAACTTTCGCGATGATTTTTCTTGAACCAGAAGACACACGTAGGACTGGAGATGAAGGCACAAGAGTCCTGAGGGCTCCACAAGCTCTCAGGGCGCGCTCTAGCGGGGGGCTGGCTTGTGGGCCCCACGAGAGTCCTCCAACCCTAATCTTTGGCCTATAAATTCAGAAATATTCCCAAACCACCAGAAGTGTCCACCGAAATACTTTTCCACCGCCGTAACCTTATGTTCCCGTGAGATCCCATCTTGGGGCCTTTTCCGGCATCCTGCCGGAGGGGGATTTGATCACGGAGGGCTTCTACATCAACTCTATTGCCCTTCCGATGAAGCATGAGTAGTTTACCACAGACCTACGGGTCCATAGCTAGTAGCTAGATGGCTTCTTCTCTCTCTTTGATTCTCAATACCATGTTCTTCTCGTTGTTCTTGGAGATCTATCTGATGTAATATTCTTTTGCGATGTGTTTGTCGAGTTTCAATGAATTGTGGATTTATGATCGGTTTATCTATGAATATTACTTGAATCTTCTCTGAATTCTTATATGCATGATTTGATATATTTGTATTTCTCTTCGAATTATCGGTTTGGTTCGGCCAACTAGATTGGTTCTTCTTGCAATGGGAGATGTGCTTAGTTTTGGGTTCAATATTCCGGTGTGCTCACCCAGTGACAAAGTAGGGGTAGTGAGGCACGTATTTGTATTGTTGCCATCAAGGGAAAAAGATGGGGTTTTCATCAAATTGCTTGAGTTTATCCCTCTACATCATGTCATCTTACTTAAGGCGTTACTCCGTTCTTATGAACTTAACACTCTAGATGCATGCTGGATAGTGGTCGATGTGTGGAGTAATATTAGTAGATGTAGAATCGTTTCGGTCTACTTGACATGAACGTGATGCCTATATTCATAATCATTGTCTTGGACATCGTCATAATTTTGTGCTTTTCTATCAATTGCTTGACAGTAATTTGTTCACCCACCGTATTATTTACCTTCAAGAGAGAAGCCTCTAGTGAAACCTATGGCCCTCGGGTTTATTTTTCACCATATATTTTCAGATCTATAAACCAAAAAACCCAAAAATACCTTGCTGCAATTTTTTTACTTTCATTTTGTTTTACGTTTTAGTAATCTTTTATATATATATATATATATATATGTCAGATCTCAAATTTGCAAGTGATCGTGAAGGGATTGACAACCCCTTTATCGTGTTGGGTGCAAGTGTTTGATTGTTTGTGCAGGTGCATAGATTGGATACTTGCATGTATCTCCTACTGGATTGATACCTTGGTTCTTAACTGAGAGAAATACTTATCTCTACTTTGCTGCATCACTCTTTCCTCTTCAAGGAAAAAATCAACGCAAACTCAAAAAGTAGCAGTGCCTCATGGGCCCATCCTTCATCTTTTGACTCTCTCCCGAAGCTTCTAGGATCTCTTTTGTCCAGAAAAAATCTCCAAAAAGTTTCGTGGCATTTGGACTTCGTTTGGTTTGGAAAACCAAAAATAGGCAAAAACAACAACTCGCACTAAACACTAAGTTAATAGGTTAGTCCCAAAAAATGGTATATAATTGCTTGTAAATGCATATAAAACATCCGAGATTACTATAATAGCATGGAACAATAAAAAATTATAGATATGTTGGAGACGTATCAGGTCACGCCTCTGGTCACCATACAAATGTCTCAAAGGGGTGATCTCCGGCGCCTCCAGAGCCGAGTGGACCGTCTCAGCGCGGACTGATGCGCTATGGATTCAATCTCATGACCATGACACCTCCGCATTCCGTGACAAGGCCGTCTTCATGAGAGCTTGGATCTGGCTAGTACATTCGCCGCCCGTAGAGCAGAAGGGTTGAATGGAATCTGCAATCCTGGTCGCTGCTGCCAAGTTCTGTAGTGGAGTGTTGAGCACTCAATAGTTTTGAGACTGATCATTCGGGAACAATCGGCGCTTCTGCCGACTGGAACTAGGTTGTTGATGGACGCGGTCGTCCAACTCCTTCTACAGCCGCTCCAGGCGATCTCGCTCGGCCAGGGTGGCCAAACGCACTGCCTCCATGGCCAGGGCCTCGGGACTCATCCCGGTAATGGGGGTGTGCAGAGCCTGCTCATTCCTCCGATGGAGCTCATCACTCTGCTCTCAAGTGAGAGTTTGGGGAACATACGACTCATGGCGAGGAGAATGATCGCCCCCTGTTGTCCTTGTTGTGTCCATGCGAGGGGCCCACGTGCTCGTCGTGGGGCATGTGTATCCCGGAGGACCGTGCTGCTCCGTGCCAGCCATGAGGACCTCGGCCGTGGACTCGACGCTCTTGCACTCTGACTCATCACAGGAGTCCTCGTGGAGGCAACCGAAAAGGTAAGGGCGGCCTCGTCAGGATCAAGTGCCGCCACCTACCCAGCCGTGGCCTGGAGGACCACAACATGCTTGATCCAACGCCGGAGCCATGAGCGCCTGAAGCGCTTGCGACGACGGCCAGTAGGAAGGATGGGTGACACTCGGTATGGAACCGAAGGCTGGCTAAGGACTCCGTATGAAATGCGCGGAAGTGCGCTGCGCCTCAGGTAGGCAGCGACTCCACGTCTAGCGGGGCTTCCTGGAGCCACGCCGAATTGTCGGCGATGAAACTGAGCGTTCTGAAACGGATCTCCCCACCAAGAATCATGACGATGATGATGAATTCCACCAGCGCCGGATAATTGCTAGACGCGCGGTCCCATGGTGGACGCCAACTGTCGAGGCAACGATCCTGACAATGAGTACTAAGGATACGAACAAGGGGCGGAGTCTAGCTAAGACACAAGAGTGGCACTCGGTTTTTACGAGTTCGGGCCATTGTTATGAAATTGTGGGGGAACACTAGGCCATTGTTTATTTATCACACATATTTTAAGATTTATTTTTATTTGAGAATATATCTTTTGAGAAACACATACTTTATTAAAACACGTGAACACTTTTTACAACTAGAAATACATCTCCTAAAAGAATAATCACTCCATATACTATCTGAATATTTTGTAATTCCTACAATAAGAAAAATAACTAACATGCGAAAAATGGGTGTAGCCCATTTAACTGCACGATTGTGTCGGATATATAAAATGTTGCAGTGCATGAAAGACAACAAACGTACAGGGGGCACTTGGTTGGAGCATGTCCTTTGCGGCGCACTGGTTTCCGATTCGAAACTTAGCCTTACATCTTTTTTGTTTATTCAGTTGTGCACTAAACTTGGCCTTGCATCTTTTTTGTTTATTCAGTTGTGCACTGACAGGTGGGACTCCTTCCCGACACTACAAGTGGGCCTCGTGCCATGCTGCCATATCTAGTCAGCAATACATACATATTTAAACGTGATTTGGTTCGGTGTATTTTTCAAGTTCTTGCATCAATACATACATATTTAAACGTGATTTGGTTCGGTGTATTTTTCAAGTTCTTGCATCAAAATGAACATCGATAGCAAGTTTAGACACCGCTAGTGTTATTACCTTTTTCTAAAAAGTTGATCAAAATTATAAAACTTTGACTTAGGACGACTGATATAAGTACACTTATTCCCGGACTGAGGGAGTAGAAAGTATTTGAGCATCCGTCGTTACCTGTCCGCACATTATTGATGTTCTATTACCAATGATACTCTTTATTCTACATCTCCGCAGATCAAACTAGAGTACTAGGTGAAACTACGAACACGCATATGTACATCAGATTTCGACAAATCAAACGCATACGCACGACGCGGAAGTACATATGTTCACCCGTGCAGCTCTAGTTAGGCGCTGGCGACGTCCTGCGCTTTGGTGGTGCCCAGAGCGTCCCCGGCGTCGTCCCCGACTCTGTGCCCGACGAAGGCCGGCGCCCCCTGTCTGCCGTGCCGCTTCCCGCTGTCCAACGGCTGCACCACCATCCCGCCCACCCGGCCGGAGTCGCCCTGCGCCAGGCCCCTCTGGACGTATCCCACGACCCAGACGAGCGCCGAGAGCCCCGAGACGGCGAGCGCGCCGGCGGCGGCGAGCCCCGCGACGGCCAGCGCGGCGCCCAGCGCGGCGGGCACGAGCACCGGACTGAAGAGCAGGACGAGAGGCGCCGCGAGCGCGACGCCGGCGAGCGTGGCCAGCAGGAAGAGGCCGGAGAGGGCCAGCAGCGCGGCGCCGAGCGGGACGAGGAGCGCGGCCGCGGCCAGCGCGGGGACGCGCGGGTCGCTGCGGAGCGCGGACCTCAGGCTCAGCCCCTCAATGCGCCGCAGCGGCTGGTACTGCTGCTGCTTCCCGCCGTGCTGCTGGTGCGCGCGCGCCGACGCCGTCGTGGCCATGGCGAGCTCAGGTGGTGGAGATCGATCGAGGGAGACGACGATAATCAGGCTTTGATGTGGCGAGCACGAGCGGAGGCGGTCTGACGGCGAACTCGGTGCGGTGCCTTGATCTGGCTCTGGCTATATAGAGAAGAGCGGTGCGCGCGCGGGGCGAGGCGACACGTGGGCTGGGCGCGTGGCGATGCGGCGGACACCTGAGCTGCATGCGGGAGAACGGCGCCATGGCGTGACATGTACTCCCTCGTCCCGGCCTACCTTCCGTCCGGGCACGGCCTGCGTGTTCTGGAGTTGCGTCCGCAGGCCGCACAGCCGTTGCTGTTTCTTGCGGGGAGCTCTATGCGATGGTTTTAGCTACTGGTTCGAGTGGTTTCTGCAGTGTTTTTCCTCGCCTAGAGTGCCCCTTTTGGAGCGCCAGCGAATAAAAAAAGTCTAAAATAAACCTTGAACTTGTAGACGAAAGCTAAATTGAACCCCAAACTTTAAATCCTAAAACTCAGCACACTGAACTCTCAGATCCCGGTCTATTTTCAACCTTGAGTGAGTTCTCAAACAGGGATTGTTGACGTGGCATGTTAAATCCCGGGATTGTTGGCTGTGCACTCAACTGGGACCTGGCTGAGTCAAGCTCATCCCGCTAGCCAAAAATACAAACAACTACAAGTGACATAATAAAGGCCCAATGTATTTAAGCACATACTGAAGCGTTGAACTTTGAAAATATTTTTTAGGGGCAAACAAATAGTCAAAGCATAAACAATTTTGGAAATGTCCGGACATTTTATAAACTGGGAGCGCTTTTTGAAAATCCTGAATACTTTAAGAAAACAACAATTTTTTGGAAAAGCAATCAATTTCAAAAAAGCGAACAATTTTTGAAACATAGATATTTTTGAAACCTGACGAAAATTTGAAAGTGCGAACACTTTTTGAAAATTGTAAAACTGGGAACAAAATTTGAAACCTGAAAATGTCGAAAGTGTACCAAAACATATGTTATGTCTGCACTAAAAATTGTACATAGGGTACTGAAAATAATTAGAATTGTGGAAAAAAGAAAACCAGTTACCAATAAAGAAACAGAATAAAAGCGAAAAAAACAATATGAAAAGAAATAAGATAAAAAGAAAATTATAACGAAGAAAGAAAAAACAGAGAAAAAACAAAGAACATTAAATAAAATACAAAAGAAGACAAATGAAAAAATAAAGAAAAAGCAAATAGAAACAAAATAAAAAAATAAAGAAAAGCAGAGCAGCGCAAGCAACTACTAATAGGCTGGCCCAATTCAGCCAATACCAGCTAAATCCTCTCAAGGTTCAAAATAAACCGGGATCAGAGAGTTCAGTGTGCTGATTTCAAGAATTGAGAGTTCAGGGTTCATTTTAGCTTTCATCTACAAATTGAAGGTTTATTTTAGACTTTTTCCCCAGCGAATATAGCTGCCAAGTAAATTGCCCGCAACCCCTAAAAAAAGTAAATTGCCCGCATCAGTTTATAAAAAAAGATAAATTGTGCTTTTTTAGGTAAAAAAATAAATTGTGCTGGCCCGCCTGAAAGCGTCTACAACCGGGCGCCTTCCGTCCCAAACGCCCCAACGGCAAAATCTATTTGGCGCTGCAGGCGCCGGTTTCTTCGGTTTTCTGCAAACCGGCGCATGCAGGCGCTTTAGCTGGGCTCTGCCCATTTAGCTCTTTCGCTAGCGTATTCAAAGCGCAAAAATTCACTGGTTCAGTGCGCACAATGGTAACCATCCCATCACAGGACCTGAATGCGCTAAGCTCCATCACTTGTTCTACTTATCCTATTTTCTTTTTCTTTTTCTGTTTTTCTGTTTTTTGTTTTTCCTGTTTTCTATCTTTGTTTTTCTGTTTTCTTTTTATTTTTATTCTTCCTCGTTCAGTGCTTTTGTTCAAATCCACCCACTTTTTAAAAATTCGATGAACTTTTTAAAAATTCGATGAACTTTTTTCTAATTCAATGAACTTTTTCAAATTTGATAAACTTTTTTTCCAAATTCGATCAAATTTTTCCAAATCCGATGAACTTTTTTCAAGATTGATGAATTGTTTCTTCAAATTTGTGAACTTTTTTTAAAATCGATGAACTATTTTTTCAAACTTGATGAACTTTTTTCAAAATCGATGATTTTTTTTCCAATAGAAGCACTTTTTCAAATTCGATAAACTTTTTCCAAATCTGATGAACTTTTTTCAAGATTGATGAATCTTTCTTGTCAAATTTGTGCACTTTTTTCAAAATCGATGAACTTTTTGCCAAAATTGATGAACTTTTTTCAAAACCGACGAACTTATTTCAAAACCGATGAACTTCTTTCAGAAACGATGGACTTTTTCATGATTCTTTCCAAAATCGGTGAACTTTTTTAAGTTTATGAACTTTATATTAAAAAACGATGAACTATTTCTCCAAACTGATAAACTTTTTTGAAGTTTGTGAACTTTTGTCTCAAAATTGATGAACGTTATTAAATTCAGGATTTTTTTAAAAATTAAATAGAAAAAACAAAGTGATAATTAAATACCGTGGCCATACTACTTCATCTGATGTTAGCGGTAATCAAAGAACAAGTGCGTTGCAGTTGTGTTGGTCAGCTAAGCTTGAAGAAGGCTCGCCTTCGCCGGCAACGCGAGTTCGACTCCCCGCCCCAACGGGCTGCGCGGACGAAAAAAAGGCATCAACTGAGTTTTTTTACATGCAACCCCAATATCCGTGCTATCCGACAACCCTCATCCCCAGCCCATATGTGAGGAGGACATGAGGAGACCCGGACACCATCGTCATGCCGGACCGGTCTACTATGGCCCACACCCCCATTGTTCCTAAGCAGAATCTCAGCCGCTCGCTGGAACCCTAGTCAAACCCCGCTTGCTTGAGTCCTCTCGACCTTTTCACTCTCCCATCTCCTCCCTTTCCTCTCCCCAATCTCTACTGTCCCCTCCGCCATGGCCAAAAGCAGATTCAAGAGTGGCTCCGACGAGACCGACTGGGCTAAGGAACGAACGAGGAGGAGCTCGCGCTCCACGTTGCTTTTCACCGCTCGCAAATGGACAGAAGTGGGAGATGCTCCTCCATGGCGTCGCCGGTGGCAAGGGTCGGCAGCTGCAACTCCGCGGCACCCCGACACCGTGCTACGCGCTACCTGCCTTTCCCGGTCAGGCGGCAGGGCGACCAGCAGTGCTCGGCACCACCGGTAGCTCGCGGTGACATGAATATATTGGGAGCAATTGGCACTAGCTTAGTAGTCATTGAATTTTTTTGAGAAAAAGAGGGGAGTTTTCTTGATCTGTGCATTGAATGATGCATACAGTCTTTTATTGATTATTCTAAAGTTTATTTGACTTCTTTTCTCCAAAATTTATTATCTGAGTACAATAAATTTTGACAAATATAGTGTTACAAAAGACTATTGAGCTAGAGTACTACAACATTAGTAGTCATTGCATGCGGTAAATAATGTAGAAATTTCTACCACCGCATCTGTACTCTAGCTTTGCATTGGAAACAAGAAATAAAATAGTATTCTTATCTAAACGGTATTGAAATGTACTCCCTTTGTCGGGAATTAGTTGCAACTGATTTCGGACGGAGGCATGCACTACACATATCAAGATTTCTGCTAGCTTAGAGCATCTCTAGCCGATCCTCTACTCCTCTAAATTGCGCTTAGCTGAAATACTAAATCCTATAAGAGAGTAAAACTTTTTACTCCTCGCCCGAAATTTCCCTAGTGCCTAAAAACACTCGCCCCCTACACGGCCAAGTAAAACTTCTCCCTTTTCTTTCTCTTGCCCGTGCGGGTTGCATCCTTCGCGTCGTCGTCGTTGCCGCCCCACGCACCTCAATCGCCATCGATGACCGCCGCCTTCGCTGAGATGGATAGCCAAGACCCTTTAGCTACCCCGTCGGCGCGTCGCCGTGGGAAACCACCCCCGCGCCGCCACCCGCACTGAAAAAAAAAGATTAAGGATAAAAATCCTTCTCCGGCCACAAGCACCAGCTCCAACCGCCACCAAGGCCAGCAGGGTGGCCACTACCTCTCCGGTGATGGTAGGTTGCCCTTCGCTGCTCCCGTCGGCGGCAAGCGAGATAGGAAACCGACAGTCGTGGCGTTGGCCCTCGACGAGGAGGCCGCGAAGAATAAGAAGGACAATCCGGCCTCTTGTCCACATCCGGTGCCTCATGCAGCATCTCCGGCCAACCCTACGACCACTGTTCTAGCGCGTCCGGCCGTCGCCGCCAACAAAAAGCGCCGTCGCTGCCAATTGCTCGAAGAAATGCCAACAAGGTAAAAAAAATTGCCATCATCAAGGGGAGGTGGCCGAAGAAGATGAGGTTGAGGAGGTGACCCAAACAAGCACCAAGACACCAAGGACAAGAACTCACAACTACAATCAAGTTGAAGATGTTGCTTTATGCTATGCTTGGATGAATATCTCCATGGATGCATCGGCTTGCGGAGTACTACAACAACTCCGTGGAAGTGACATCAAGTTGCACACAAAGGGTCTCTTGGGCATCGTTGGGGCACCATCCACGACCAATACAACCGATGGTCCGATTTGTATCGATCAAGTGAATCATGCACCACCTAGCGGCATGTCAGTCACGGAGTTTGGCCCCATCATCCAAGATCTCTTCAAGCATAGGAACAAGAAGTTTGGCCACAAGACCTTCACTTTGCATCATTGCTGCAAAGAGCTTTGCAGAAACGAGAAGTGGATCAAGAGAGTTGCAGAGACCACTCCAAAAAGATCGAGGTTGGGAATATCCGTTGAGGAGGATGACTAGGTGGATGAAGAGGCCAACAATAAACCGGATGGGAACAATATTGCAAAAGAGAGAAAGAGGAGAAGTGCATTCGGTGGCACATACAAAGAAGAACTTGTGGCCATGATTGAGGCCAAGAAGGTGTTGGCAGTCGAACACAAAGAAGAGAAGACGACAAGGTGTAATGAGCTCAAGATGCTAGAGGACAAGAAATCAAAGTCCAAGTTGGCGGCTGAAGAGAGAAAGTTGAAGGCAGAGGAGCGTAGAC
The DNA here is from genome assembly GCF_003073215.2 of Triticum urartu. Taxonomy (NCBI): domain Eukaryota; kingdom Viridiplantae; phylum Streptophyta; class Magnoliopsida; order Poales; family Poaceae; genus Triticum; species Triticum urartu. The sequence goes on along the minus strand of NC_053028.1, from coordinate 205,347,064 downwards.
TTGCACTTGAGGAGGAGAGGCTTCGGGATGCCAAGTCAAAGATCGTGTTATCATGTTCATGAAGCCAAGCACAATGGATGAAATCGCATGAAAGTATTGGGAGCTCACTCGTGGGGAGATCTTGACCGAAACGGATGTCTCTCTTTAGAATGGTGGTGGCGGTGGTTATGTGAGCAGAGAGGATGGTGGTGGTGATGATGGTGGGCATGTATATGGTGGTGGTGGTGATTTCTTCGGCGAGGATGGTGTTTGAATTTGTGCTCGTGCTCATGCATGTCAATGGTTGGCCTCAATCCACAATATAAAACATGCTATCTTGTGGTGTTTGGATCAAACTTGATCGATGAAGTGATGCCTTTTGGATGAATTATGCAGGTTTTAATTTGAATATCTTGATCCATGAAACTATATGTTTGTGAATGGTTAATATGTTATGCATGTTTATTTTCAAAAATTTGAATGCTTAATGATATATTGTGTAAGTGTTTGAAGTTCATGTGGCTAGGATAAAAAACTTATGCTTTTTTTACTTCGCTAAGTTTAGGGGATCAGCTATGTCCAGCCACCTATAGAGGAGTAGAATATTACTCCACTAACTTTACTCGGTGGTTTACTCCTCTATTTTTTAAGGGATCGTCTAGAGATGCTCTTAGACATGTTGTGACATGTCAATCCTCGGTACTAATACTGGTTCCACGCATATCCCATGCTCTCCGATCATCCATCCGCAACTTTTATGCTTGGTCATCCATTTATAACTGCAGAAGTTCAAATTTCCTATAAAGGATTGATCCTCACTAACTAATTTTGTTGCGCATGTAGCTTTCCATGATAAAAAATTGAACAAATAATAATTTTTGTTGCCGATCTATGGTTTCATTTCTACCAGGGCCGGCCCTGTGTTTCGGGAGGCCCTAGGCGAATTCGATGCCATGCGCCCCTATGTCCTAAGATCATATATATGTATGCGCGTGCGTGGTACATAAACTTAAACATAATAATTGTTGGATAATGCCATATTACGACAGAAATACCAAAAAGATAGAAAATTGAAAGTAACATGATATGATTACCTCAAATAAGAACCAAATTCAACTGACTCCATCGACAACAATAATACTTAAGTACCCTTCAGTTGTTGAATCTTCAGATCCCTTTCTATCTTTTTTCTTCTTGTTTGAGCAACTGACAAATGCTTCTTAGGCAACATGGCGGGCTAATGTCCTAATATTATGAAGAAAAAAATATTCAAGGAATTAAAAATTTATACATCGGATGATTTGAATGATTGAAACCCTAGACATGTGCATAGAATGACAAAAAAAGGATGGTTGAATACATACTATGAAAGATTGAATTCGAAAATTATACATTAAAATTTGGAACTTCGTGTACACTGAAATTAGAGGATGGATCATGGATGAATAGTTGAATACGTTCTAAAAAATAAAAGAAATTACTGAAAATAGGGATTGCAGGGATGGATCAGGAACATGGTACAGAGAGTTATGCATGGATACGTATACGTACTGCTGTGGGCTGCGCTCACTGCTCACATACATACGTATACGTACTGCTGCGGGCTGCGGCTGCTGGATTGCCGCATGGCGGGCGACGCGCACAGCGGTGACCGAGGCGACCACAGCGACGAGTGGACGAACAGACGAGGAGGCGTCCGCGAGATCTTCGATTGATTTGTTTCACAATCAAAACGAGCGGCCCTGCCGTGCGGCGTGCGTGACGCTTCGCTAATCACTACCTGCTATCTGATGGGCCTACCTCATCTCATTTTTCTTCTCTCATAAATTTTTTTCTCACCTATTTTTGCTTGGCTATATTATATATGTGCACTACATCATGGGCCCCTCCCTGGGCTAGGCCCTGGGCCGTCGCCCCCCTGCCCATGCCCCAGGGCCGGCCCTGATTTCTACTCTATGAACCTGTCACCTATTTGCTCAATTGCGCACCCCTCTACCACCCCATGCGCTTCCACTTCTGGTAAATGACTCCACTCCACTTATTCCAAACTCTCCTTTACTCATCGTCTTCTTACTCCAAACGCTTCACCTTCCATGTCATCCACAACTCAATGCCATTGGCCACACTTCCCTGCCTATGCATCTACTGCTTTGAGCAAGAAATTCAAAGGAGCAACAATACATAAATCCATCAACAAGAAGTCGAGGTTTCGTCACATCTCTTCCTTGCTCTCTAGCGCCACAGGTGTCACATTCTTATCCTCACTGGCTTGCTGCACGAAGAATATATATGCATCCTGGTAGTCAGGTGATACGTCTCTAACATATCTACAATTTATGAAGTATCCATGCTATATTTACAAGAGTTCTACATGGTTTTGATGCACTTCTATATTATTTTTATGGACTAACATTTTAATCTAGTGCCTAGTGCCAGTTCTTGTTTTCTTCTTGTTTTTGGTTTTTACAGAAAAACCATATCAAACGAAGTCCAAATACGACGAAACTTTTTGACCTTTTTTTGTAACATAAGAGACTCCCGAAGCTTTGAGGAACGACCAGAAGACCCACGAGGTGACCACAAGTTCACATGACGCGCCCTATGAGGACGGGAGTGCAACCTGAGCTTGTGGGTCCCTCATAACTCCTTTTGGCCTGATTTCAACGTTGAAAAATTCTATAAATTGAGAAACCCCCGGAAAGAAATCTAGAACTTTTACTCTGTCGCCACAAGCCTCTGTTCTGAAGCGATCTCATCTAGAGGCCTTTTCCAGCACACTGTCGGAGGGGGAAGCCACCATGGAGGCCATCTTCATCATCCTTGCCGCCTCCATGGATGATGCATGCATGAGTACTTCATCCTCAGGGCCGAGGGTTTGTACTAGTAGCTATATATGTGTTTGATCTCTCTCTCTCTCTCTCATGTTCTTGATTTGGCACGATCTTGATGTATCATGAGTTTTATCAATATAGTTGGATCACACGATGTTCACCTCCCTCTCTTATATTCATGATGAATTAAGTCTTGCTCTTTGAGGTTTCTTTATGTTGGATTGAATATTTTGTATTTGAGATCACATGGTGCATGTCTCACTCGCAGATACTTGTGGTGATATTGGGCTATCTAGTTGACATTAGAGTTGATTGATGTGTATCATATGGTGTTGTCGTAGTACGATCTCCAGAACTATTCATGACACTTTGGGGCGGTTCATAAGATTGATTGGAAACACAACTTTGAGGTGGTTTGCTACCTAAACGATTTCATCATACTTTCTTTGATAGGAATAGAGACTTTGAAGTGATTCTTTGCCGCACTTTGAGGGATTGTTATGTGATTCAATTATGTTAATGATGTTGAGAGATTGCACTAATGAAAGTATGAACTCTAGGCCTTATTTCTAAGCATTGAGACAACGTTTTGCTCGCTTTTCCTACTTGATATACCTTGTTGTTTTTAGCTGTTCAGATTATAAGAACATGTTTCTATCATCTATATTACGCTTCTATTATCATTTCTTCGCTGAACTAGTGCACCTATACAATTGACAACTGTATTGGGTGTGTTGGGTACACAAAAGATTTCTTGTATTTGATTGCATAGTTGTTTGAGAGAGGCCATCTTCATCATGCACCTCCCACGGATTGATAAACCTTAGTTCATCCACTTCAGAAAAATTTGTTACTGTTCTACAAAACTCTGCGCTTGAAGACCCAACAGAGTCTATTAGAATAAAGTTGCGTAGCAGACATCACCGGCATCAGGCACTGATGCGTTTCAAACGTATTTATAATATTTATTGTTCCATGCTGTTATATTATCATATTTATATAATTTTTATAGCAATTTATATTATTTTCATGGACCAACCTATTATTTTAGTGCCCACTACCAGTTATTGTTTTCCGCTTGTTTTTGGTTTTGCAGAAAGTCAATATCTATGAAGGTCAAAATATGTTGCCGATTTAACATGATTTTTTGGGCAATAAGAAACACAAGAAGCTTCGGGAGAGATTGAGACGAGTCACGAGGGACCCACAAGGACAGGTGGCGCGGCCAGGAGGTGACCACGCCCCTTGTCCATGTGGGGCCCACAAGCACCACCTTAGTCCAATCCCACCGCCATAAATTCATATAAATAAACCATTTGTCGTTGTAAACCCTTGTTTTGAAGAGATCCTATCTGGAGCCCTACTCCAGAGCCTTGCCAGAGGAGAAGCCATTGTCGGAGCCATCTTCATCAACCTTGCTGCCTCCATGACCATGTGTGAGTAGTTCCTTTAGGAAGAGCCAACCATTATGTTGGGTTTTCATGTCATTAATTCCTTAAGAGCGGTATGCAAGTCCTATTTAATACGTCAACCAATGAAAATAGCATCATGTAAAATGAAAATCAATGATCACGGGGAATGAGGAGCTCCTTCCGTGCATGGTGACTCACATATTTGGAATACTAAATTTTTATTTGACGCCCTATGCACCTGGATGGAGGTAGTACTCACTTTTTGTTTCGAGTCAACTAGCTATAGTACTAGGCTCTTGCATGCATGCGACCTTAAAAAGGTGGACTCGACTGTGTGGCCAAACGACCATTTAAGCTCGGACGGAGGTAGTAGTGTCTGGATTATGGAATGACATTGACCGAAAGAGCATTTTCTTGAATTTTGGTTTCTCATTGATTATATTGCTATTTACCTTCGCATTTTCTTCAAGGATCTTTGGATTGCTAAAGGTGTATTTCAGTGAAGTCCCCAACAAAAATTCTACATAGTATTTTATTCAAACAAAGCCCTTTCCAAAACAAAAAAAATCTTCACAATTTGGTCCTAGGCAGGGGGCGATGGCCCCCTACCTCCACCCAGCTTTGTCAATGACGGTTAACTTGTTTTATTGCGATAGGTTTAAATGCTCGGGAGTGGTAAGCCTATGCATGTGTTGCATATCACATTGGAGTCCTTGATTAAGGATTAACCCTGGTGCAAGCAAGTGATATTCTGACGATGAACACAACATCTTTTGCAGGTTGTTTTGCTAAATGATTGAAGCGCGGGTCCAACATGCCCTTGAGTAAATCATCATTTTGTGATTAAGAAATCGTGGGCGAAGAGGTTAGAAACTCACGGGGGATGCTTCCCGATCATGACCTCCAATGCAACAACAATGAACCTGTAAGCATTACATTTCTCTGTTACCCTCATTGTGTGTGCAAATTCTGCAAGGAAACAATTAGAATTGTGACTCTGCTAGAGTGGTCTTTTTGATCAAAATCAACCTATTGGTGGTTATTATGCTGATTGGGCCGATATGATGACTCTGCTAGAGTTGCTCCGTCGCAGGTGAGAACTAAGAAATTCTGAAAAACCACTTAATGAGAAGAAATTTGTTGTGTTTTGAGGTAGAGCTCTTGAATACCTAAAAACTACCTTGATTTTCTGGGGGTGCATACAATTCCCCATCATTTTAGCCTACACATTTTTGCATGTGGTTATCACACTGCGTAAACAACATTCTGTGTTTTTTAGTAGCTGTCAAATATATCCAGACTCGTTTGACCGTCCGTCGACGGGCCTATTCTTAGAACAGCCTCCACAAAAAGCAAGTGGCCGGCCAAAGAATATGAGGCCTAAGTTGCTCGACCTCTCGAAACAAACACGCACTTAAGCTTCCACAGCCCCCCTGCTTCCGACGAAAATGCAGCTCATTCCGTCGAGCCATCTCCTCTAGCTCGCCTCACCTCTTCTCCCTTGTGCTGCTTGACCCGGCCGGCATGTCGCGGCTCTCGATGGCGACGCTGCTCCTGCTCTCCCTTGCGCTGGCGACGGCCCCGCGCCTCGCCGTCGTGGAGGCGGTCGTCGTGGAAGGCCTGAGGGTGGGGTTCTACAACAGGACGTGCCCGGACGCCGAGCAGGTGGTCCGCGACGTGGTGATGAACGACTACGCCATGGACCACACCATCGCCCCGGGCCTCATCCGCATCTTCTTCCACGACTGCTTCATCACGGTATGCATGCATGCATGCATGATCCGTGATCACCACGAGCCATGCCAGGCAGCCAACGCAGAATGTTTCTTGATTATCACGGCCGGTGTGCTTGCTTTGGTGTAGGGGTGCGACGCGTCCATCCTGCTGGACGAGTCCCCGTCGGGCGACGTCCCGGAGAAGGAGTCGTCGGCGAACGGGTTCACCCTGCACGGCCTGCAGACGATCGACGTGGCCAAGGCGAGCATCGAGGCCATGTGCCCGCGCACGGTGTCGTGCTCCGACATCCTGTCGTTCGCGGCGCGCGACGCGGCGGTGGCGGCGGGGCTGCCGAGCTACGAGGTGGCCGGCGGGCGGCGCGACGGCACGCACTCCCGGATGGACGACCTGCCGGGCAACTTCCCGGTGCCGGGGCACACGGTGCCGCGGCTGACGGAGCTGTTCGCGAGCCGGGGCCTGTCGCAGGAGGACCTGGTGACGCTCTCCGGGGCGCACTCCATCGGGGGCGCGCACTGCTTCATGTTCTCCAACCGCATCTACGGCTTCTCCAAGACGGCGGACATCGACCCGTCGCTGGACCCGGCGTTCGCGCAGCGGCTGCGGAAGATGTGCCCGCGGCCCAGGCCGGACGACAACCCGCAGCAGGCGCCCAAGGTGAACTTCGACGAGCGCACCGGGGAGAAGCTGGACAACGCCTACTACCAGGAGCTGCTGGCGCGGCGGAGCCTGCTGACCTCGGACAACACGCTGGCGCTGGACCCGCAGACGAGGCCGCTGGTGGAGCAGTACGCCAAGGACGACGCGCTGTTCCAGCAGAGGTTCGGGGAGGCGATGCAGAAGGTGAGCGCGCTGGACGTGATCATCAAGAAGAACAAGGGGCAGATCAGGCGGGACTGCCGGATGGTGAACAAGGCCAGGGGGGTACGCTGGATGCCCATCCACTTTCTCAAGCCCCCCAAGCACCCCATGCTCCAGATGATCAACTGGTTCATCCGTGGCTTCCAGCAGAACTAATTAAGTTGCCTTTGCCATCCGTCTCCATCTCCATCTGCTCTCCTACTCCATCCGGCGCAGCTGTCAAGTTTAAGTTTCACTGCTGCATTGGTCGCCATTTTATTATTATTACTGTCTTCGGTCTAATGATGAATATGGCTTTAGCCAATCATGTACTCATATATGTCATGCTTGTGCCGTTTGTACGTTTACTTATCAACTGGGAATAATTTGTACGTTCACCGAAACCGAATAAACCAACCCTTGGTACTGGTAACAAGTATTGCGTCACTTGTTCTTCAGCTAGTACTTCTACCGTTTTACCCATACTACAATGCTAGTAGTATTTTATCAATGACCCTTGATCCTGTATCATTATGCAGGACCACTTATACATATATTTATAAACCAACACATGTATTGATTTGCTATTTTCGTAGCATCTGTTCTCACGCAGCAGCATAAGGAGCATAACACAACACACAAATGTACATAACACAATGATGCACGATATATAAACCCCACTAAGTTCCTATCCATGCGTACGTGACTACATTGCTAGGATTAGAAGCAACAATTCAGGAACCACCGAGTGAACTAGCACCACATTCTGCATTTCAATTTCCAGCGGAGCAGGGAAAACAGAGGCTTCACACGGCAATGAGGAGGTTTGCCTATGTGTCTAGGAGTAGACTGACAAGTCCACACCCAGTTCATCAATGACTCTCTCAAGCTTGGACAGCATATCTAGGAAAGGGAAGGCACAAAATCAATACAACACAGGGCGGTGAAGCGAGGATTCTATGCAGTGGTAATACAAATCATCGCATGGGTTTCCAAATGAGGATTCTATGTAGTGGTGATGAAAATTCTGAGAAAAATGATTTTATGTTTTCCCTTTTGTTTATCTTATTACTTTATTAGTACTGCAAGAAGAGGGGTAGAAAGCATACCATGGAATGACTCGTCAGCCATATATGTCTGCAAGAGTAAAACAATAAACATAAGATAACTCTATGTTGGATTAAGAGGGAAAAACTAGCGGACCAACTTGGAGATTCTCGATGAGAACAAAATACCTTTATCCTTGCCATAATATCACTTGTTGATTTACTAGTATCAATTTCTTTTGTTGACTTGCTAGTATCAGTTTCTTTATCAGCAGTATTTTCATTACAGGCAGCTGCCATTGAAGGAAATACTGTATACATGTCAGAAAAAATGGAAACGTCAAGACAGATAAGCAGCAAATGAAGCTGAAATTTTTTGTACCATCATGACAAGTGTCTTGTGTGAACACCTGCAAAAATTACAAATATAAAGAACATTACTTAAGTAGATTTTTTTTGCAGTATTTAAAAAGACGAGACTAGAGGGGCCAGAATCGCTCGGCTTATTGTTATAGGATGGTCAGGTGAACATAAAATTTGCAGTATTTAGCCATACATTACCTCTTGAGGATGGTCAGTTTGATGCAGGTCCTCCGCATCTGATCCGGCATGCACTACCTCTTGAGGATGGTCAGTTTGATGCAGGTCCTCCGCATCTGATCCGCCATACATTACCTCTTGAGGATGGTCAGTTCCACCCAGTTGATGCAGGTCCACCGCATCTGATCCGTACATGCACAATGCTTTCATGCAACCAAGAAAAAACAAAATAAATAAAATGTGCTTTAAGTACAACCTAATCAAACAGGAACTCACTAACCATATTCAGTCTCAGTTGACAAATTTGTCAGCATTTCAGTGAAACTAAGAGGGAAACCAGAGTTGATATTGTCAATGTTGGAAGTAAGGAGAGGTTCAGAAACAGGCAGGTCTGGTTCCTCATGGTAGCATAATGCTGGTGCCTCTGTCCTGTGATCTGAAGCTGGCTCCTCAAAGCTTGAAGCATCATCAGGCCCATGCATTATAGTATTATGTTATCACAGAGAATATGTCGTGCAGCATATAAACCCAAAACAGCTCTAGTGTTTCACCTGTGGGGAAGTTCATTGGAAGCAATATATTCTGATCGTGATGATGAATCTTCACATATGTAGTCGCATCCAGATGATGCGATATCCATGGTGTCACCTAAGCATTCCTTTTAACCAACAACAGAAATTAATTTAGTGCTTGACAAAGCTCACAAAGCAAAATCAAAACTAGTGAAGATCTTCCTTTCTCTGTATACTAAAATATATTCTATAACTAGCATGAATGGTCAATTTCACAACTGCAGTAGTGGCGTAGCACCCCTGCAATTTAAGTTGTGCAGAAATGCTAAGTGATAACTATCACCACCGCAATTTCTTACTTTCAAAAAAGGTAATCTGGGCACAGGAGCAAATGTAGTGAAGTTAAACTGAGCTGGAGTGCCCAAAGCACCTACATGATTCCATCCAGCACCGTAACAATATGTAGTATTACATTAGGGATGTACATTCAACATTAGTGAAGAATGGATACACCCATCAAATATTGGTTGTACATAACTCAGAAAAGGTAGCACAAATTCGGTAAATACTAATTACTAAGGAATTTTTCGAAAGATTGCTGGTCCGCACATAATTATATGTACTGTTGATCTACAACTGCCTGCTGTCCTTTGCATAAGACTAACTTTATTTGGTAGTTGGCATAAAAAATTGATATGATCAAGAGGTTTCATTACGCACATAAGAAAACCTATGTTCCCCAGATTGATATTACATTTTTATTTCTCTGTACAAGCTCACACAAAGAATAAGCAACTACACTTAAAAGATGTCATAATGATATCTCCAACTTTCCATTCTGAATACAAGTATACAGCATGTGTAATACTGTATTACAAGTGACCATGGAAAGGAGCCAGTAAGAAAAGATGGCATAAGAAGTCCCAAGACTCAACATAACGTCACAGCTTCACATGGTTAGGATATCAGAAAGAGAGGAAATTCCACCTTCACACAATTTAAGAACGACTCCACATCACTGAGCTGTGGGAAACGTAGAGCAAACTTCTGTATCTGCAGCGAGAGTAACTGATGTGATCATGACTGTACACATATTTTTGTTATTAAGAATGTGAAAACGCCATGTGCATAAACATCATATGAACACAACCTCCATCTGTTCTGAATACTTTCAAATTTATAGGCAAGTCAGTGAAGTCACCAAGTCAGTGCAGTACAGCACTCAACTAAGCCAGTCAGCAGAATTACATTTGAGTTATACAAGACTTGCCTGCTTGGATTTATCACAAAAGCTCACAAAGAGCACCCTGCTCCCACTTCCTGGGCATTGTCCCCCACATGTGAGCTGAGGCCATGAGAAGTTGAGGATAGACACAAAGTGCTCCTCCTGTGCCACAAGCAAAAGGCGGCAATGCTAACTAGTTAAGTGAAGAAAAGGGGGTATCCAGCAAAACAATGTTAGAATAGAGACTTCGCAAACTTGTGTAACTTCTGTAGAATAATAAACATAACAATAAACATGCAATTTAGAAGAAATTGTTGAAGAACTAGGATCCCCACCCTAGCTACAAAACGAAAGCATTTTTCACAAAACTTTGCAGGTTCTCAAGGTTATCCCACATATACACATGGGACTTCTTTTCAGAATTATTTACAGCACCCACTGAGATAAAAAAAAAGAACATCAAGTTAATTTTCTCTGCCTAAAGGCCATGAAGCATATGCATATTATAATTATTACTCCCTCCGTCCCATAATGTAAGAGCGTAGTGTAAAAAAATTTCTCTGCCTAAAGGCCATGACACTAGTGTAGTGTAAAAAACGCTCTTATATTATGGGACGGAGGGAGTACAGTAAATACCTAAAGACCAATAGTGCACACAGGACAGAATGCCCGAAAAATTGGTACAAAACGATGGTATGGCAGGACTCGATATAGAAATCTGACCAAAGAACAAATATGTTTATGCAGAACAATTCCACAAACTTACTATAAATAACAACATTATGAACACACAGAAACATTAATATCCCTGACGCCTCACCTCATGTCTTGAACACTAATACAGCATTCACCATTTCTTTTCTCAGGCACGATTTGCAGATTAGAGAGGTACAGTACGTGCATGGGAAAAAAATACATATACATAAAAAATACTAGGATGATAACGAGCCTTGTTTTTACACTTGTTGATTGCATGAAAACATGAATGGATTCCACCTACACAGTGGAGTACAATACACAAATATCAGGGCATCGGGTATCCTCATTAAAAAAAAAGGGGGCATCAGGTCCTCTTTCAAAATCCACACCATCACAATCCACGACCACTTCAACGAAACGAAATCAGAGTGCGTGAAGTATGATATCCCAGCACATCCTCACAAGTTCATGAAGCAAATGAATTCAGAGCACATGTAACACGACTCGTCAAAACCACAACCAATCCGTCCGATCCCCAAATTCCTTCACAAACAAGCGCGCACAACTAATCGCATTCACCAAACACATAACACCAAGCAGCCACGCAGATAAGAAGAGGGGAAGGGAAGGGAAGGGAGACGGTACGGACGAAGACGACGCCGACGACGGAGACGGTGAGGACTGGGGCCGCGGAGGGGTGGCTGGAGCGGGAGACGCGAAGAGCGGCAGGCGTGGCGGCTGGGAGCCAGGCGCCGGGATGGCAATCCGTGGCGCTGGTGACGTAACGGACGCCGGGCGGCGGCGGCGGCGGCGGCGACGTGTCGCGCAGGGGGGAAGCGAAGTAGCGGGCGAACTCCACCTCCCATTCCTGCCTCCGCCCCTGGCCCTCCGCGGAGTCAGAGCGCGAGGTGAGCCGCGCCCAGCCGTCGTCACCGGCGCCCACCGCCACCATGGCGCGACGCCGATGCTGAGGTAGTATTTCCGTATCTGCCGTTTTGCTTTGGGGTTTTTGTAGCGCCTTTCGGTGTGCAATGGTGTGAGTGGATGTAGCAGCTGCTATGCCTCGTAACGGCTGGCTCACGAGAGAGAGGGAAAAGTAAAGGAATCGCTGTGGAGCAATTCCTTGAATTTGGGTCACTGAGTTCTGATTCGTCATTGATTCCTGATCTGATGGACCGATATCATTCATGTATAATTAAAATCGATTCTAAAAAAATAGTACAATTAAAATTGATCGACCCAATTCAATTTCAGTTGTTTTTTTTAATGTTTTAGTTGATTTCTTGAAATAACTCAAATCAGCCTAGTTATTTCTCCTTCGAGAGTTTTTACCCCTAGGTCTCGCGACTAGGGTTCTCTAGTCCTCCCGGTGGCGCCGCCACCGTGAGTTCCCACCATCGATGGGGCTAATCCCGCAAGACTACTGATCTTTCTTCCCGGCCCGTCTCCTCCCTCCCATCGGGTCTGCCCTTGGGGTTAGTGAGCTCGAGGTTAGGGTTTTGGTTTGGAGTTCCGCCCAGGGGTGTCATGGCGGACACGGGTGCTAGTAGTGGATCGGAGATCGGAGGAAGTGTCGGGTGGTAGGTGCGACATATGCCAACGGGTGGCTTATCATTGTGGGAGCCAGTAAGACATCGCCGGTGCCTGGAAACGGGATAAGGCGAAGACATGCACGCCGGCGAATCTTACCCAGCTTCGGGGCTCTCCGTGGAGATAACACCCCTACTGCTGCTCTGCAGGGTCTCCGCATGATCACTAGATGAACAAGTAGCTACACAATGCTCCTTGAGCTGTTTGGTGGGAGGAGGAAGAAGGGCACGGCTAGCCTGCTTCCTCTCCTTGTGTGGTGTCTAAGACTAGCAGGGGGTCGAACCCTTTGCATGGGTGCCCCGGGGGGTTTATATAGGCCTACCCCCCGGGGGTACAATGGTAATCCGACTGGGCGCGGGGCCCAGCCGTCTGTGACTGCGCTTGCCGGCTCCTGCGCCGGCTGCTGGGGCCCGCCGACTGGTGGGTCCCGCTGGCTGCCGGCCCCTTGGTCGACAGGCAGACCCCACTGTCCAGGGCCTGGTCGGCGGCTGGTTACTGTGGCTCCATCTTGGTGACGTGGGCCTCGTCGTGGTAGGCGCGGCTACAGTGCCGCCGCCCGTCGGGCGATCGCTGTAGCCTCACCGCGTCTTGTCTCCTTAATGGGGCGTCTCCTTCGAGGGAAGCGGCAAGCCGGCTGCGGGGAGCCGGCTCTGTCTTGGGCTGACTGGTTGGAGGCGTGTCCGCCTTCGGGCGTCTCTCTGCCCGAAGGGGCCCACCGTCTGTGGGCCGCGCTGGCGGCCCGTCGTGGGTGACATCAGGGTCAACATGGCAACAGTGCCGCGCCGGACGGGTCATGGCTACTCCGTACGGTGCACTGTGCCAGGCGTGCTCCGGGATACGGGGTGGCAGGCTTTACTGTAGCCACGCCCCGTCGCACCGCTGTTAGGTGGGTGCAAACTTTGAGGGTACGGTCTCGACCGCTTTATGGGAGCCGGCTTCTTGGAGTCGGCCTTCTCATGGCCGGCTTCCCGAAGTCGGCCCTCCCGTGGCGTTCTTCATGAGGGCTAAAGTCGGGCCGCCTTCTGAAAGCCGGCTTGGATGGCAGCCAGCAAGGGGAAGGCGGCTCCATGTCTTGGATTCTTGAGAGCCGGACGGGCTCGTACTTTTTTCAGAAGGGCCAGGGGAAGCCGGCTAGGCTACCCATGGCTATTTACTCCGACAGGAAGCGGCAACACTCCTGGAGGGTCTGAATCTGCAGGATGAGGAGATAGATGATCTGATCTGGGAGGAAGAGGATGATGTGGAGGAAATCAAGCCAAAGTGGCTAGCCCTAGGCCGACTGTTGACAGCAAAAACCTTTAGCCAGAGTGCTCTGATGCGGACATGAAAGCAGCCTGGAACTCGGCGAATCAAGTTGTTTGGAGGAGGATCAATGTGAACTTGTTCTCTATCCAATTCAACTGCCTGGGGGATTGGAACAAAGCGATGCACCAGGGACCTTGGGATTGTAAAGGCTCGGCATTGTTGCTTACTGAATATGATGGTTTTTCAAACCCAAAAAAGGTGAGGCTGGATAGTTGGAAACGTGGTGTCAAATCCACAAATTACCTGATGGAGTCCTTAAGAGTGCATCAGCGTTGAAGAATCTAGCCAGTAGGATTGGAGAAGTGCAAGAGGTCCAAGTAACTCTGCCTAATGGATTTATAGGCGAATTCATCCGTGTCAGGGTGAGATTGGATGTGAATAAGAAATTAATACGAGCTGTTGGGATAACGAGGGCTGGAGAAACTGAGAAGTACCTAGTTAAATTTGAGAAGCTTCCAACTTTTTGTAATCATTGTGGATTCATGGGGCACTAGCATGAAGAATGCGGCACGGGTGAGCATGACAAAACAAAATTTGAATGGGGTGACTTCATACTAGCACCAAGGAGAGGTAGAGGAGGAGGCCGTGGAGGCCGAGGGAGTGGAGGTAGGCGAAGTGAGATGGACGATGATTTGTATGAAGGGGGAAGAGGATTTGGCAGAGGCCTAGGTAGGGGTAGGGGACACAACATGCAGCCTGCAGCCCCCAATGCCCCGAATAATGGAAGTTGGTGTTTTAATGCACTATATAACCCAACAGGGAGGAACGGTAACAAAGGACAATGCGAGTGTGGTAGCACCAGCCAATACTGTACCTAGACAGGATGTAAGAATGAGAGATGCAAGTGAGGCTCCGAGTAAAGGAACTACTTCTGACAGTGTGTCTACATCTAGCAAATAGTCTTGCAGGAGGTGAATAATACTCATAAGAATAATTAGAGTAGTTCTTGGTCTTATGAACATGGCAGTTTGATGAAACACGCTCATATTCGTAGGCCTGAGTATGGTTTCCATGCAAAACATTTGTGTTAGGGCGACTCTGGTGAGTCCTCTGTCTGTATGAAGCCTTTGGACCATGTGAAGCCTTTGGTCCGGGGTTTGTCTTCTTCCCAGGTGGTGTCATGATGACTTTCACCTAAAGATTTTCAAGACAACTCTTGGGCACCCATATATTCTTCAAAGGTGGTCCATTCCTGCAGTTAGTACCAATATACCTGGCAAACACTTCACCGTTATGATTCTTAAACAGTTTATAGTTTGCATCAAATGATTCATCAATGATAATCGGGTTAGCACAAGTGAAGCTAGATAAGGTAGATGGATCCACTGAAGGTCCCTTTGCAGCAACCCATGTGGTTTTGGGGTACTGCTCAGGCTTCCAGTAAGAACCATTAACATTCATTTTCCTCTCAAACCCAACACCCTCTTTCCTAGGGTTTCGTTTCAGAATCTGTTTCTTGAGGACATCACATAGTTTGTGATGCCCTTTGAGACTCTTGTACATTCCTGTCTCAAGCAATGTATTCAACCTAGCATTCTCATCAGCAATAGTAGTGGTATCCTCAGCAGAGGGGTTAGTTACCACATCAGCAGTTGAAGATATTGCAATAACAGTAGCAGTAGAACATCCAGAAACAGAAGTAGCGTTATCACGCTCAAGGCATTTTAGACATGGTGGTTCAAATCCTTCCTGAGCGGGACTGATCTGTTGAGCGCGAAATGACTGATTCTTTTTTTGAAGATCTTCATGAGCCGCTCTCAATTTCTCAAGTTCTTGCTTCCTTTGAAGATAATCGTAGGTGAGCTTTTCATGAGTAGTTGAGAGCGTTTCATGACGACTTTCAAGTTCTTCGTACTTAACATGAAGATTTTTAATGTCTTCAATGAAGGACTGAGTTCGAGTCATTTCTGCGTCCAATAGGTCATCACTTTTATCTAACAATTTTTGAATATGTTCCATAGCGGTCTGTTGCAATGTTGCAATTTTAGCAAGGGTTTAGCTAGGTTTAGATTTACATTCAGAGTCATCTTCATTGGATGTTTGATAGTGAGCATCGCGTGAGTTTACCTTGGCACCACATGCCATGAAGCAGTAGGTGGGTGCATAGTCATCTTCTTTAGCATCAGCGTTGGTGAAGAGGCCATCGTCTTCAGTGTTGAAGATGGACTTGGCGGCGTACGCTGAAGCTAAAGCCATGCTTGCCACGCCTGAATCAGATTCCTCTTCAGACTCCATCTCCACCTCCTCAGATGCAAACTCCTCTGAATCCATTTCCTTGCCAACAAATTCACGACCCTTGCTAGATGAGCTCTTCTTGTGTGATGAAGACTTTGACGAAGACTTAGAAGAAGACTTTGCGGATTTCTTCTTTTTCTTGTCATCAGAATCATATTCCTTGCTTTTATTCTTCTTGTTGTTCTCATTGTCCCGTTGAGGACATTCAGAGATGTAGTGTCCAGGTTTCTTGCACTTGTGACACGTTCTCTTCTTGTACTCACGGGAGGAAGCTTCATCATTTCTTGAGCTGGATCTTGAAGACTATCTGGAGCCTTTCTTCCTAGTGAACCTTTGGAACTTCTTCACGAGCATGGCAAGCTCCTTTCCAATGTCTTCAGGACCCTTAGAACTGCAGTCAGATTCTTCTTCAGATGAGGAAACAGCCTTTGCCTTCAAGGCGCGAGCTCGGCCATAGTTGGACCATAGATATCACTTTTCTCAGATAGCTGGAACTCATGTGTGTTGAGCCTCTCACGTATGTCAGACGGATCGAGAGTCTTGAAGTCAGGGCGTTCTTGAATCATCAGGGCCGAGGTGTCAAATGAGCTGTCGAGTGATCTCAAGAGTGTCTTGACGATTTCATGCTTGGTGATTTCAGTGGTGCCGAGTGCATAAAGCTCATTTGTGATATTAGTGAGGCGATCAAACGTCAGCTGAACATTCTCATTGTCATTTCTCTTGAAGCAGTTGAAGAGATTGCGAAGAACACTGATCCTGAGTCTCTCTGGGTTGAGATGCCTTCATTGACCTTGGAGAGCTAGTCCCAGACTAGCTTTGCAGTTTCCAGAGCACTCACACGACCATACTGTCCTTTGGTCAGATGACCACAAATGATGTTCTTGGCAGTAGAATCCAGTTGAATGAACTTCTTGACATCAGCTGGGGTGACGCCTTCACCGGCCTTGGGAACACCATTCTTGACGACAAAATAGAGGTCGACATCAATGGCTTCAAGATGCATGCGCATCTTATTCTTCTAGTACGGGTACTCAGTGCCATCGAAGACAGGGCACGCAACAGAGACTTTGATTATCCCTGCAGTCGACATAGCTAAAACTCTAGGTGGTTAAACTGAATCACACAGAACAAGGGAGCACCTTGCTCTGATATCAACTGAAAGTGCTAGTTATCGACTAGAGGGGGGTGAATAGGCGATTTTTATGAGAGTCTTCAAAACCCAAGGGCTTTGAAGACAAATAGTAGAAATGAACCTATTGATAGTGATACGTCTCCAACGTATCTATAATTTTTGATAGCTCCATGCTATATTATCTACTGTTTTGGACATTATTGGGCTTTATTATCCACTTATATATTATTTTTGGGACTAACCTATTAACCGGAGGCCCACCCCAGAATTGCTGTTTTTTGCCTATTTCAGAGTTTCGCAGAAAAGGAATATCAAACGGAGTCCAAACGGAATGAAACCTTCGGGAACGTGATTTTCGGAACGAACATGATCCAGGAGATTTGGACCCTACGCCAAGAAATAAAGGAGGAAGCCATGAGGTACGGGGACGCGCCTACCCCCCCAGGCACGCCCTCCACCCTCGTGGGCCCCCTGTTGCTCCACCGACGTACTCCTTCCTCCTATATATACCTACGTACCCCCAAATGATCAGATACAGAGCGAAAAACCTAATTCCACCGCCGCAACCTTCTGTATCCACGAGATCCCATCTTGGGGCCTGTTCCGGAGCTCCGCCGGAGGGGGCATCCATCACGGAGGGCTTCTACATCAACACCATAGCCTCTCCGATGAAGTGTGACTAGTTTACCTCAGACCTTCGGGTCCATAGTTATTAGCTAGATGGCTTCTTCTCTCTTTTTAGATCTCAATACAATGTTCTCCCCCTCTCTTGTGGAGATCTATTCAATGTAATCTTCTTTTTGCGGTGTGTTTGTTGAGACCGATGAATTGTGGGTTTATGATCAAGATTATCTATGAACAATATTTGAATCTTCTCTGAATTCTTTTATGTATGATTGGTTATCTTTGCAAGTCTCTTCGAATTATCAGTTTGGTTTGGCCTACTAGATTGATCTTTCTTGCAATGGGAGAAGTGCTTAGCTTTGGGCTCAATCTTGCGGTGTCCTTTCCCAGTGACAGTAGGGGCAGCAAGGCATGTATTGTATTGTTGCCATCGAGGATAACAAGATGGTTTTTTTTATCATATTGCATGAATTTATCCCTCTACATCATGTCATCTTGCTTAAGGCGTTACTCTGTTTTCATGAACTTAATACTCTAGATGCATGCTGGATAGCGGTCGATGAGTGGAGTAATAGTAGTAGATGCGGGCAGGAGTCGCTCTACTTGTCTCAGACGTGATGCCTATATACATGATCATACCTAGATATTCTCATAACTATGCTCAATTCTGTCAATTGCTCAACAGTAATTCGTTCACCCACCGTAAAATACTTATGCTCTTGAGAGAAGCCACTAGTGAAACCTATGGCCCCCGGGTCTATCTTCATCATATTAATCTTTCAATACTTAGTTATTTCCTTTTGATTTTTTACTTTGCTTTTATTTTACATTGCATCTTTATCACAAAAATACCAAAA
This sequence comes from Triticum urartu, assembly GCF_003073215.2. Taxonomy (NCBI): domain Eukaryota; kingdom Viridiplantae; phylum Streptophyta; class Magnoliopsida; order Poales; family Poaceae; genus Triticum; species Triticum urartu. The sequence continues at coordinate 205,328,503 of NC_053028.1, read as the reverse complement.
ATATTATCCTATCATATCTATCAGATCTCACTCTCGTAAGTGACCGTGAAGGGATTGACAACCCCTTATCGCGTTGGTTGCGAGGAGTTATTTGTTTTGTGCAGGTACGAGGGACTCACGCGTAGCCTCCTACTGGATTGATACCTTGGTTCTCAAAAACTAAGGGAAATACTTACGCTACTTTGCTGCATCATCCTTTCCTCTTCAAGGAAATCCAACGCAGTGCTCAAGAGGTAGCAAGAAGATTTCTGGCGCCGTTGCCGGAGAGTCTACGCAAAAGTCAACATACCAAGTACCCATCACAACCCTTATCTTCCGCATTACATTATTTGCCATTTGCCTCTCGTTTTCCTCCCCGCCACTTCACCCTTGCCGTTTTATTCGCCCTCTCTCTCTATCCTCCCTCTCTTTCTCTATTTGCCTCTATTTGCCCGCTTGCTTTTTGTTTGCTTGTGTATTGGATTGCTTGCTTGTCACGATGGCTCAAGATAACACTAAATTGTGTGACTTTACCAATACCAACAACAATGATTTTATTAGCACTCCGATTGCTCCTCTTATCGATGCTGAATCTTGTGAAATTAATGCCGCTTTGCTGAATCTTGTCATGAAAGATCCGTTTTCCGGCCTTCCTAGTGAAGATGCCGCTACCCATCTAAATAGCTTCATTGATTTGTGTGATATGCAAAAGAAGAAAGATGTGGACAACGATATTGTTAAGTTGAAGCTATTTCCTTTTTCGTTTAGAGATCGTGCTAAAGCTTGGTTTTCGTCTTTGCCTAAAAATAGTATTGATTCTTGGAACAAGTGCACAGATGCTTTTATCTCTAAGTATTTTCCTCCCGCTAAGATCATCTCCCTTAGAAACGATATTATGAATTTTAAGCAACTTGATGATGAACATGTTGCACAAGCTTGGGAGAGGATGAAATTAATGATACGTAATTGCCCTACTCATGGTTTGAATTTGTGGATGATTATACAAAAATTTTATGTCGGATTGAATTTTGCTTCTAGAAATCTTTTAGATTGGCCGCGGGAGGCACTTTTATGGAAATCACTTTAGGAGAAGCTACTAAACTCCTAGATAATATTATGGTTAATTATTCTCAATGGCATACTGAAAGATCTACTAATAAAAAGGTGCATGCAATAGAAGAAATTAATATTTTGAGTGGAAATATGGATGAACTTATGAAATTATTTGCTAGTAAGAGTGTTTCTTCTGATCCTAATGATATGCCCTTGTCTACTTTGATTGAGAACAATAATGAATCTATGGATGTGAATTTTGTTGGTAGGAATAATTTTGGTAACAACGCGTATAGAGGAAACTTTAATCCTAGGCCTTATCCTAGTAATCCCTCTAATAATTATGGAAATTCCTACAACAACTATTATGGAAATTTCAATAAGATGCCCTCTGAATTTGAGAACAGTGTTAAGGAATTTATGAATTCGCAAAAGAATTTCAATGCTTTGCTTGAAGAGAAATTGCTTAAAGTTGCTGATTTGGCTAGGAACGTTGATAGAATTTCTCTTGATGTTGATTCTTTAAAGATTAGATCTATTCCTCCTAAGCATGATATCAATGAGTCTCTCAAATCCATGAGAATTTCCATTGATGAGTGCAAAGAAACAACCGCTTGGATGCGTGCTAAGAAAGATGCCTTTATAAGAGCGTGTTTTCTAGTTCTTATGAAAATAAAGATGAAGATCTAAAAGTTATTGATGTGTACCCTATTAAATCCTTGTTTTTCAATATGAATCTTGATAATGATGGTACTGAATATGATCCACCTTTACCTAGAAGGCATTCCAAAAATTCATAGTTTTTAGATCTTGATGCTAAATTTGATGAAAGTGGGATCGAAGAAATTAAAACCCTAGATGTTGCTAAACCCACTATTTTGGATTTCAAGGAATTTAATTATGAAAATTGCTCTTTGATTGATTGTATTTCCTTGTTGCAATCCGTGCTAAATTCTCCTCATGCTTATAGTCAAAATAAAGCGTTTACTAAACGTATCGTTGATGCCTTGATGCAATCTTATGAAGAAAAACATGAGTTGGAAGTTTCTATCACTAGAAAACTTTATGATGAGTGAGAACCAACTATTAAAATTAAGATTAAAGATCATGAGTTCTATGCTTTATGTGATTTGGGTGCTAGTGTTTCCACGATTCCAAAGACTTTGTGTGATTTGTTAGGTTTCCGTGATTTTGATGATTGCTCTTTTAAACTTGCACCTTGCGGATTCCACTATTAAGAAACCAATGGGAATAATCAATGATGTTCTTATTGTTGCGAATAGGAATTATATGCCCGCATATTTTATTGTTCTTGACATAGATTGCAATCCTTCATGTCCTATTATCCTTGGTAGACCTTTCCTTAGAACGATTGGTGCAATTATTGATATGAAGGAAGGAAATATTAGATTCCAATTTCCATTAAGGAAAGACATGGAACACTTTCCTAGAAATAAAATTAAATTACCTTACGAATCTATTATGAGAACCACTTATGGATTGCCTACCAAAGATGGCAATACGTAGATCTATCCTTGCTTTTTATGCCTAGCTAGGGGCGTTAAAGGATAGCGCTTGTTGGGAGGCAACCCAATTTTATTTTTATTCCTTGATTTTTGCTCTTGCTTAGTAATAAATAATTTATCTAGCCTATGTTTTGGTTGTGTTTTTTGTGTTTAATTAGTGTTTGTGCCAAGTAGAACCGTTGGGAAGACTTGGGGAAAGTCTTGTTATCTTGCTGTAAAAAACAGAAACTTTAGCGCTCACGAGAACTACTTCCATTTTTATTTGGGAAGTGGTATTTAGTTAATTATTTTTTAAGATGATTAATAGATAAATTCCTCACGTCCAGCAATTTATTTTAGAATTTTTGGGGTTCCAGATCTTGTGCTAGTTACAGATTACTACAGACTGTTCTGTTTTTTACAGATTCTGTTTTTCGTGTGTTGTTTGCTTATTTTGATGAATCTATGGCTAGTAAAATAGTTTATAAACCATATAGAAGTTGGAATACAGTAGGTTTAACACCAATATAAATAAAGAATGAGTTCATTACAGTACCTTTAAGTGGTCTTTTGTTTTCTTCCGCTAACGGAGCTCACGAGATTTTCTACTTTAAGTTTTGTGTTGTGAAGTTTTCAAGTTTTGGGTAAAGATTTGATGGATTATGGAAAAAGGAGTGGCAAGAGCCTAAGCTTGGGGATGCCCATGGAACCCCCAAGATAATCTAAGGACACCTAAAAGCCAAAGCTTGGGGATTCCCCGGGAGGCATCCCCTCTTTCGTCTACTTCCATCGGTAACTTTACTTGGAGCCATATTTTTATTCACCACATGATATGTGTTTTGCTTGGAGCGTCTTGTATGATTTGAGTCTTTGCTTTTTAGTTTACCACAATCATCCTTGCCGTACACACTGATGAAACTATGTACCTAGGGTAGGGTCATGGACCTGTCCTAACTGCCCTACCCAAGGACATCTCTAGAAGAAATCACCTTTCAATCGACTTGAAGGTGTTCCACTCGACAGACTCGAAGTCACTCGACCAAGAAGCGATCACTCGACCAAGATCCAACCACTCGACGGCCAGGAGACCTAAAGTCACCCCGCACGCTAACGGTCGGTCATTAAAATAGCTTTTATGGTCATCATAGCACTTTATTACTAGCGTTACCAGTAACGCCCTGCCTTAATGTACATTGAACCCTTCGTAACGTGGGATGGCCGGGGTCCTGGCGCACTCTATATAAGCCACCCCCTCCTCCGAGACAAGGGTTCGCACCTCTGTAACTCATACCCACATAATCCAGTCGACCGCCTCTGGGCTCCGAGACGTAGGGTTTTTACTTCTTCCGAGAAGGGCCTGAACTCGTAAACCTTGCGTCCTTACAACTTCTCCATAGCTAAGATCTCACCTCTCCATACTTACCCCCCTACATTACTGTCAGACTTAGAACCACGCCAGTTGGCGCCCACCGTGGGGCGAGTGTTTTAGCGTTTTGTTGGAGGAGTTGCGATCTTTTCTGACCCGAATCATCATGGTTTTCGACGGAGTTTTGGTGGAGGGCCGCGAGATCCGTCTCGGCGCGCTCACGTTCATCGCCAACGACTCCGCCTGGCTTCAGGAGGCTCCGCTCGACGTGGACGCACTCCCTGTCCACGGGGCAACGCACTTTAGCGCGTGCGTCCGCGGCGTTCTCCTGCGGCAACCGTCGACCCCCTATCGGTCGGCTCCTGTGTTGTCCTCCCTCCCCGTTTCCCGCCGGCGCAAGCGCTCCGGTCAGTCGAGACTTCAGCGGTGGGTGAGACACGCGGTGGCCCGTCAGTCGGCCATCCCTCAAGTCACGGCGATCGAGCCCGATGAATCCCTCTACAGCCTGTTCGACTGGCTCCGAAGAGACTGCATCCAAGTGCGACAGCAGCGATCCGGCGGCAGAGGTTCTGATGGTCGACCGACCGCCCAGTCCCCCCGGTTTTACCCGCACCGACGGAGGCGCGGGAGGAGGTGACCCGTCGCGTCCCCATGAGGAGTATCTTCCCGAGCCTCTCACGCCGCTGCAGAGAGAAGAACTTTGCCGCCGGAATGTGGATGCGCTGCACACTCCTATCGTTGGAGAAACCCCCGAGGCTCGCGCCTTGGAGGACGCGCGCCTGGCGAACTTGGCTGAGCGCACTCGACTGGAGAACCTCCAGCGAGTACTCGACGAGCAGGCGCGACAACGGGTTCCTGAATCCAGTCGACGTCAGCTCTTCCTGCCCCCGCAGGTATATCGAACTCCGATTCAGAATTTAGCAGCTGTAGCCCGTATAGCGGAGTCGATTCAGCCTTCCCAGTCGGAGGCTGGTAGAGGCTTGCTGCAGATCAGAGCGTTACTCCGGGCAGCAGGAGATCAGAATTCCGCTGTTTCTTAGTCGCGGAACAGAATTCACAGCAGATCCATTGCTGCGGACACAGTCCAGTCGGCTCACAGCCCGAGATCGCCCCGAGGCGTGAGGGACATGGAGACCGGCGTGACCAGTATAGGAACCATGAGCAGTATGATCACCGAGTCGATCGTGACGGTCGACATCGAGTGCCCACGCCTCCCCCGAGGAGCGGGTCGTATGTGCCCCGCCAGCAGGATGACAGGCGCCCTCATAGTGGTGGGCGAAGGATTCCAGTCGACCCCAGAGGGCCAGGCTTTGACGCGAGATCCATCCTCGTCCAAGGTCTGGTCGACAGGAACAGGGCTCATCGAGAAGGCCACGACAGAGATGCGCCTGCTAGCAGCAGAGTACATATTTCGGGGCCAGAGTGCTTTAGTAGAGCCATCAGGGCTGCTGTGATTCCTCCCAATTTCAGGTTGGCGACTGGAGTCAATAAATTCACTGGCGAGTCCAAGCCCGATACTTTGCTTGAGGACTACCGAGTGGCCGTCCAGATTGGTGGCGGCAATAATGAAGTGGCCATGAAGCACCTGCCTCTCATGTTGGAGGGCTCGGCCAGAGCGTGGCTAAACCAGCTAGCGCCTAGCAGCATTTACACTTGGGAAGATCTCTCCCGAGTGTTTGTCACCACATTTGAAGGCACATGCAAGCGACCAGCAGGACTGACGGAACTGCGGTCTTGTGTGCAAAAGCCGAATGAAACTTTGAGGGATTACATCCAGAGATGGATCACGTTACATCACTCGGTGGAGAATGTGCCTTACCACCAAGCAGTTTGTGCCTTCAAGGAAGGCGTCAAATACAGAGAACTGAATTTGAAATTTGGTCGAACCGGAGATATGTCCCTGAATTGGATGATGGAGATTGCCACCAAGTACGCTAACGGCGAAGATGAGGATCGACTCAGGAGTGGCAAGCTCAAGTCAGTCGCCCAAGAAACCGGAGGCAATTCCATTCGGAAACAGAAGCGGAAAGCCGAGCCAGCGGCTCCCGGGGAAGCCTTAGCTTTGGACCAAGGAAAGTCTAAAGGGAAACCTAAAGGGCCTTGGAACCCCAAAAAGGTTAAAGACCAGGAGGAAAATGATGTGTTGGACTTACCGTGTCTCGTCCACACGAAGAAAGATGAAGAGGGTAATTTTATTTACCCGAAACATACCACTCGGCAGTGTCGACTCTTGATCTAGCAGTTCTAGGGCAAGCAGCCCAAGGGAAAGGAAAAGGAGTCAAACAAGGTCGAGGACAAAGAGGACAGTGATGACGGATACCCTCAAGTCAATTCCACCCTGATGATTTTTGCTGATGTTGAGAGCAAAAGTTGACTGAAAGTTATTAACCGAGAGGTGAATATGGTCGCTCCGGCGACACCTAGTTACCTGAAATGGTCTCAGACTGCCATAACATTCGACCAGTCCGACCACCCAACGCACATCGCCACCCCTGGGAGGCAAGCTTTGGTGGTCGACCCAGTTGTTGAAGGCACTCGACTGACCAAAGTCCTGATGGATGGTGGCAGTGGTTTGAACATATTATACGCTGAGACATTGAAGGGGATGGGCATTCCGATGTCCAGACTCAGTGCCAGCAACATGAGCTTCCATGGAGTCATTCCTGGGAAGAAGGCTGAATCACTCGGCCAGATTGCTCTTGATGTGGTTTTCGGTGATTCCAAGAATTACCGCAAAGAAAAATTGACATTTGAAGTTGTTGACTTCCAGAGTGCCTATCACGCTATTTTGGGCAGGCCGGCTTATGCACGCTTCATGGCCCGACCATGTTACGTGTATCTCAAATTGAAGATGCTTGGCCCCAAAGGTGTGATCACCATTACGGGCAATCGGAAGAAAGCGGAAGAATGTTTTCAGAAGGGTTCGAAGATCGCCGACGCACAGATGGCAGTGGTGGAGTTGCAGGAATACCAGAAGACTGCAGACCCGAGTGATCTGTTGCGAGCCAAGAAGCCCGCTACAGAGTCAGCTTTCCAGTCGAATGGCGACACGAAGACAGCTCACATCCACTCGACCGACCCCAGCGCCGCCCCGACTCATATCTCAACAACACCCGACTCCAAATAGGAAGAAGCGCTCATCCAGTTCCTCCGTGAGAACTGGGACATCTTTGCATGGAAGCCTTCTGACATGCCAGGTGTTCCCAGGGAGCTGGCTGAGCATCGCCTGAGAGTCGACTCAAAAGTAAAACCTGTCAAGGAACATCTTCGATAGTCCGCCGTCCAAAATACAAAAGCTATTGGCGAAGAGGTGGCTCGGCTCTTAGCAGCGGAGTTCATCCGAGAAATCTACCACTCCGAGTGGCTCGCCGACGTTGTCATGGTCCCCAAGAAGGACAAGTCACTTCGCATGTGCATTGACTTCAAACATATCAATCGGGCCTGCCCGAAAGATCATTTTCCTCTCCCCCGCATCGACCAGATAGTCGACTCGACTGCGGGATGTGAGCGACTGTCTTTCTTAGACGCCTATTCCGGGTACCATCAGATCCGTCTGTATGGACCTGACGAGATCAAGACAGCTTTCATCACTCCATTCGGGTGCTTCTGTTATGTTAGCATGCCGTTCGGCCTCAAGAATGCCGGAGCCACATTCATGAGGATGATTCAGAAGTGTTTACTCACTCAAATCAGTCGGAACATGGAAGCATACATGGATGATATTGTGGTCAAGTCACGGAAGGGTTCCGACCTGCTGACTGACCTTGCTGAAACCTTTGCCAACCTCAGGAGGTATGATATCAAGCTTAATTCATCAAAGTGTACATTCGGAGTCCCTGGTGGAAAGTTACCCGGCTTTCTCGTTTCCGAACGGGGAATCGACGCCAATCCAGAAAAACTTGGCACTATACTCCGAATGAAAAGCCCTGTGCGAGTGCACGATGTCCAGAAGCTTACTGGTTGTTTGGCCGCCCTAAGTCGATTCATATCTCGTCTCGGTGAAAAGGAATTACCTCTTTACCGATTGATGAAGAAGCCCGACAAGTTCGAGTGGACTCCCGAAGCTGATGCAGCGTTTGCAGAGCTCAAAGCTCTGCTCTCCACCCATCCGGTGCTTGCTGCCCCAATCAGCGAAGAGCCTTTGCTACTTTACATTGCAGCCACAGGACAAGTCGTCAGTACGGTACTTACGGTCGAGCGGGAAGAAGAAGGGAAAACCTTCAAAGTTCAGTGCCCAGTATATTATATTTCTGAAGTCTTGAACCCATCGAAGCAAAGATATCCTCACTATCAGAAGCTTGTATATGGGATTTATATGACCACCAAGAAAGTTGCTCACTACTTCTCTGATCATTCCATTATAGTCGTCAGCGACGCTCCATTATCAGAGATCCTGCATAACAGGGATGCAACTGGTTGAGTGGCAAAATGGGCGATTGAACTCCTTCCCCTTGATATCAAGTTTGAGGCAAAGAAAGCTATCAAGTCCCAAGCAATCGCAGATTTCATCGCCGAGTGGATTGAACAGCAGCTGCCGACTCAGATTCACTCGGAGCATTGGACTATGTTTTTCGACGGCTCCAAGATGCTGAGTGGTTCCGGTGCCGGAGTGGTGTTGGTCTCCCCCAGAGGAGATAAACTCAGTATGTTCTTCAAATCCATTTTGATTCCTCCAATAACGAGGCGGAATATGAAGCACTTTTATATGGGTTGCGCATGGCCATCTCACTCGGCGTCCGTCGCCTCATGGTCTATGGCGACTCAGATTTGGTGGTTAATCAGGTGATGAAGGAGTGGGGTGTCAGAAGTCCAGCCATGACTGGTTATTGCAATGCAGTGAGAAAGCTGGAGAAGAAATTCGAGGGGTTAGAGCTTCATCACATACCCTGACTGAAAAATCAAGAAGCTGATGATTTGGCAAAAATAGGTTCCAAAAGAGAAGCCATTCCCAGCAATGTGTTTTTGGAACATATCCACACACCATCAGTCCAGGAGGATCCCTTCACGGAAGAGGCCCCGCAGCCAAAAAGCGCCACGGATCTGACTGAAGTTGAAGTTCCAGCTGTGGTCGATCTGATAATGGAAGTGCTGGTTATCACTCCCGTCTGGACAGAACCGTACATCGCGTACATCCTAAGGAAAGAACTCCCAGAAGACGAGGAAGAGTCTCGACAGATCGTCCGTCGATCCAAGGCCTTTACAGTCATAAAGAGACAGTTACATAGGGAAAGCGCGGTTGGGGTCGGCCAGAAGTGTATCACACCAGAAGAAGGTCAGATGATCCTTAACGATATCCACTCGGGGACCTGTGGTCATCATGCGTCCTCTCGGACCATTGTGGCTAAAGCATACCGAGCAGGGTTCTACTGGCCAAGGGCCAATGAGATGGCTAAAGATATAGTCGACAAATGTGAAGGATGTCAGTATTACTCCAATATGCCACACAAGCCCGCGTCAGCCCTGAAAACCATTCCACTCGTCTGGCCCTTCGCTGTTTGGGGGCTGGACATGGTTGGGCCACTGAGAACAGGCAGGAGCGGCTTCACTCATGTGCTGGTAGCAGTCGACAAGTTCACCAAATGGATTGAAGCCAAGCCTATCAAGAATCTCGATGCTTGCACCGCTATCAGTTTCATCAGAGAGTTGATATTCAGATATGGAGTTCCGCATAGTATCATCACGGACAATGGGTCAAACTTCGATTCCGACAAGTTCAGGGCCTTTTGTGCCTCTCAGGGCACTCGGGTCGACTATGCTTCGGTCGCTCACCCCCAGTCGAATGGACAAGCAGAAAGGGCAAATGGCCTAATTCTCAAAGGACTGAAACCCCGATTGATGCGCGATCTCAAGCACGCAGCAGGTGCATGGGTCGACGAGCTCCCATCAGTCCTTTGGGGATTGAGGACAACCCCGAACCGATCGATCGGAAGAACCCCATTCTTTCTGGTCTATGGAGACGAGGCAGTCTTACCGAGTGACCTGCTTCACAACGCTCCCAGAGTCGAGCTCTACTCAGAAGATGAAGCAGAACAAGCCCGGCAGGACGCAGTCGACCTCCTAGAAGAAGAAAGAGAAATGGCCCTGATCCGATCGACCATCTATCAGCAAGACTTGCGTCGATTCCATGCCAGAAACGTGAAGACCCGAGCCTTTCAAGAAGGAGACTTAGTCCTTCGAGTGGATCAGCAGAAACCACACAAGCTTGCTCCTACTTGGGAAGGCCCCTTCATAGTCACCAGAGTCCTCCATAATGGAGCATACCACCTCTACAATGTCGATCGCCAGATTGATGAGCCACGAGCCTGGAATGCGGAGCTACTCCGCCCCTTTTATACTTGAATTCTCACTCGGATGAGATGTAATAAGAAAAACTCCTGTAGTTTATTTATCAAAAGACAAGAGCGTTTTAATCCTCCCAGTGATCATTATTGTTTTTGTTTGCGTAAGAAATCCCCCAGTGGGTGGCTTAGCCATGAATCCGCTTCGCCTAAGTTTGAAAAAATCCTACCGAGTGGAGAGCAATCCTCCCACTCGAGGGCTTAGCTGCAGTCCAGTACTCGCCTAAGTTCTCTCACTTGAGGACTTAGCTGCAGTCAGGCACTTGCCTAAGTTTGAAAAAATCCTACCGAGTGGAGAGCAATCCTCCCACTCGGGGGCTTAGCTGCAGTCCAGTACTAGCCTAAGTCCTCTCACTTGAGGACTTAGCTGCAGTCAGGCACTCGCTTAAGTTTGAAAAAATCCTACCGAGTGGAGAGAAATCCTCCCACTCGGGGGCTTAGCTGCAGTCCAGTACTCGCCTAAGTTCTCTCACTTGAGGACTTAGCTGCAGTCAGGCACTCACCTAAGTTTGAAAAAATCCTACCGAGCGGAGAGCAATCCTCCCACTCGGGGGCTTAGCTGCAGTCCAGTACTCGCCTAAGTTCTCTCACTTGAGGACTTAGCTGCAGTTAGGCACTCGCCTAAGTTTGAAAAAAATCCTACCGAGTGGAGAGCAATCCTCCCACTCGGGGGCTTAGCTGCAATCCAGTACTCGCCTAAGTTCTCTCACTTGAGGACTTAGCTGCAGTCAGGCACTCGCCTAAGTTTGAAAAAATCCTACCGAGTGGAGAGCAGTCCTCCCACTCGGGGGCTTAGCTGCGGTCCAATACTCGCCTAAGTTCTCTCACTTGAGGACTTAGCTGCAGTCAGGCACTCGCCTAAGTTTGAAAAAATCCTACCGAGTGGAGAGCGATCCTCTCACTCGGGGGCTTAGCTGCAGTCCAGTACTCGCCTAAGTTCTCCCAAACACATCTCAATCCTCAAGGATGACGAGGGGCAGGTCGACTGCCACCTTCTCCTGGAGAGCTTCGCCACAAATACAATGCGCGATTCATCCCACTCTACAGTAACGAAGTACGGGTCGACTGCCACCTTCTCCTGGAGAGCTTCGCCACAAATACAATGTGCGCTCCGTCCCACTCTGCAGTAATAGGGTGTGGGTCGACCGCCGCCCGCCCCTGGGGAGCTTCGCCACAAATACGAGACATGGGTCGACTGCTTCCCCCTCCTTCGGAGCTGCACTGCGAATACAGAAAGTTGTCTCGAATAAAGATTGGGTTCACTCAGCAGGAGATTCATAAAGATATTCAACGGTAAACCAAGTTCAGATAAAATTCTAAAGGTTCTGGATCACGGATCGAGGTACTCGGGCATGCAGCCCGTAAAAGTTTAATGGTTACAAAAACCACTCGGCATTCTGAGGCAAATTTAAGGTAGGACACAAGAGTTTGTTCACTCCGCGGGAGGAGGGCTGGCAGGCTCAACGAACTCGTCCAGGTCGATGCCATCGGCAATCCGAGTGGCGGCAGCTATGAAGGTCTCCATAAAAGTTCGGAAGTCGTGCTTCTGGGTGTTTGCGACCTTGATTGCGGCCAGCTTGTCTTGTCGCACCTCCTTGCAGTGGACACGAACCAACGAGAGAGCCACATCAGCGCCACAACGAGCAGAAGACTTCTTCCACCCTTGCACTCGGTCAGGGATTTCGTTAAGTCGAGCCATCAGAGACTCAAGATCGTTTTGGAGCGTAGCCTCTGGCCAAAGTGCCGGGTCGATCCGTGACATGGCGACCTTCAGTCGAGCCAAGTAGTCCACGGCACCGTCGATGCGAGATTCCAGTCGGAGCAGATTCATGGCAGTTTCATCTTTCACTAGAGAGTTGATTGGATCCAAACCTGGTTCGATCCTCCCAGTATCTTCTTCAAAGTTCTGGCAAAACTCTGCATTCACGATCCAAGGATAAGTCAATATTCATACACTGAGTTGACACAAAAAAAATCAGTCGGAACTAAATGTGCACCTTCAAGCTTGATATACTACTTCTTGGCAAGGCTCCTCAGGTAGCTCTCCAGATCGTCCCTCCTACGAGCGATGCCTTCCATCTTTTCGCCCAGGTTGAGGTTTTCCTTCTTCCAGCGTGCGCACTCCCTGTTGGCTTCATTCAGAGCAGTCTTCAGCCTGGTATTCTCTTCTTCCAACTGGCCGACTGAAGCCAGCTTCTGTCCGGCCAGAGCGGTCCTGTCGTCAGCCTCCTTCTCGGCAGCAGCTAAATCCTGATCTTTTTTTGCCAAAGCTTCCCTTAGTTTTTCTACAAAGAAATGATGATTGATTCAGAAATAGCAGAAGGATGCTCGAGCTGAAAACTGACCAGTCGACAAACTTGTCTTACCAGCGGCGCCGTCTCTGACCGTCTGCAGTTCTGTCCTGGCCAGCTCCAAGTCAAGTTTCAGTTGAATCTGCTGCCTCTCCAAATCAGTGAAGCAAGCTCCAAGATCACAAGATTTCTGAAATCAAAGGGGAGAAATTATTCCATAGGAAAAACGACAAATACTAAGACTATAGTCGACTGCCCGCAGTCCACCATAGTCTCGGGGACTACACCCAGTGGGTGCACTTTGCGTGCCCCCACCGGTTCTGATTCCACTCGACCGGCCCGCCGGAGTCGAGTTCAAAAAAAGAGAGACAAAGTAGAACTCAGACCACAGTCGACTGCCAGCAGTCGACCGCGGTCTCGGGGACTACACCCAGTGGGTGCACTTTGCGTGCCCCCACCGGTTCTGATTCCACTCGACCGGATCGAGCGGAAGAAACAAACTACCAGTTCAGTTTTACTCGACAAAATACAAAGACTACGGTCGACTGCCAGCATCCGTCGTAGCCTCGGGGACTACACCCAGTGGGTGCACTCAGCGTGCCCCCACTAGTCCAAAAAATTCAATTGACACACCCAGTGGGTGTACAGATGAAAAGATTTTCGGAAAGAATCTTCAGATAGCATATCCTAACAGAACAAGCGGCGACCAACTAACCTGAATATTGCTATGGAGAGCCGAGCTGGCATCATAGGCGGCTTGGCTGGCGTCCCGCATCGTCTTCATCTTCTCCATCATAATGCCCGCCTGGCGTATGGCTTCCCTAGCAGCATTCACCTCGTCCTCCGGGACATGATGGGTTGCAAAAAGTGAAGGCGGGTCGACAGGGGCCTGAGCAGTCGAAGAAGAAGGCAAGGCACTCGACAGGGGCTCCGCGAAGGTAACAGAACCCCGATTGACATCACCAGTGTACTGAACGACTGGTTCTGCCCTCGGCGTCGACTGTAGCGCCTCACTTACAGGAGCTCGCCTACTCTTCCTTGTCAAAGACCTCTCGGGCTCTTCATCATCATCAGGGAGGTTAATAATGTTGGGAGCTGTACAAAGTTCAAATTGCCAAAATCACGTCACCCAATGATGCACGATGCAGTTGAATCGACCAAAGAAAGATAGTATGGCAGAAATCATACCCGGATTAGAAGTGATCGCATCCTCCATCACCTCATCATCATCCCTGTAAGCTGAGGTCCCGGAAGTGGCAGCGCTAACAATTCCAAAGTTCGTCCAGTTAAAACAAGAAAAACAAACAGCGTGGAGCGTCGAGTGAATACAAGGAGAGACACTCACGCAGAGGCGACAGGGATATCGATCTTGATCTTTGGCAGCGCCTTCCGAGTCTTCGACTCTGCAACTTTGGGGTGCTTTGGCGCCTTCTCAGTCGGGGTTGGTGAAGAGACCCGAGGACGCTTCGAAGACTGACCAGCCTGAGCAGTTTCCTTGTCGCGGGCACTCGACCATTCTTGGTTAAGCTTGGATCGTCTCTCTATGCGAGGAGGCGACTCGACTTCTTCCCCGTCACTTGAGTCGTCACTTCCACCATCCCCTTCACCATCGGAAGTCCACTCGCCACTTTCGCCACCACTCGCCTCGCCTTCCAGAGCTTGCTCTTGCTCCCCGTTGGGCATCGAATACATTTCAATAATGGCCTGAAAGAAAGCAGGGAGAACAAAGTCAGTCGACGCAATACAGACAGCTGCGCGAGTGAATTCAGATTACAAGCAAAAACTCAGAATCAGACCTGCTCTGGTGCACGCGACTGGTCGAATGGGGGAACTCTCTTGGCTCCTCTGGGATTGTCCTTGTTCCCGGTAATGCTCGACAGCCACTTCTCCAGCGTGTCGTCATCGACCTCCTCCGGGTGGATCCGAGTGGAGTCTTCTAGACCCGAATACATCCACATCGGGTGATCTCGGGCTTGGAGAGGCTGGATGCGCCGCTGAAGGAAGACCTCCAAGAGATCCATACCAGTGACCCCGTCACGAATGAGCTGGACCACTCGGTTGACCAACACCTTCACGTGCGCCTTCTCCTCCGGGAGCACCTTCAAAGGGGAGGGTTTTCCCACTCGGTCCATGGTAAAGGGAGGGAGGCCAGTCGACTGCCCTGGCGTCGACTGGTCTTTGCAGTAGAACTAGGTCGACTTCCATCCGTGAACTAAATCGGGAAGAATCATGGCCGGAAAGGAGCTTTTTCCCCTCGTCTGGATGCCAAGACCCCCACACATCTGGATCACTTGGGTCCTCTCATCACTCGGATTAGCCTTTTTCACTGTCTGGGAGCGACAAGTGAAAATATGCTTGAAAAGACCCCAGTGAGGTCGACAACCCAAGAAGTTCTCACACAAGGAAATGAACGCGGCAAGATAAACGATTGAGTTGGGGGTAAAATGGTGGAGTTGAGCCCCAAAGAAGTTCAGAAACCCTCGGAAGAAAGGATGAGGAGGCAAGGAAAACCCACGGTCAACGTGGGTGGCAAGAAGAACGCGCTCACCCTCCCGGGGTTGCGGCTCGGATTCCTTCCCCAGAAGCCGCACCGAGTCGTAGGGAATCAGCCCTCCCTCGGCCAGGTCGTCGAGGTCCTCTTGGGAGATCCTCGAGTGGATCCAGTCGCCCTGGATCCAACCCCTCGGCAGGCCAGTCCGTGAGGAAGATCCGCCCCTGCTCGTCGCCTTCCCCTTTGACCTCGCCGTCGCCTTCTTTGCCCGCTCCAGAGCCGTTGTCTTCTCCTTCACCATTGTCGCCGACGAGACGCGTGTGGTGCGGTGGCGCTGGGGCGAGAGTGAGCGCAGAGGAGAGGCGTGAGGAGGAGAAGAGATAATGGGGCGCGCTGTTCGGGAGACTCCGGTCCAACGCCTTATATGAGGCCGCTTCCGAGTGGCTGACAGGTAGGCCTAGATGGCTCTGTCAAATCCCGTAACGACCGCATGAGAGATACGTGGCGAAAAAGGTGGCGCGGGGATCGAGGCGGCTCCGCTCTATCTCGTCCGATTACTGCGGCCTCCCCTGTCCCGCGCGCTTCCCAAAATCAGATCCCACTAAATCCACGGGCAGCAAATAACTTGTCAGACCAAAGATCTCCTCCGCACCGTCACTCGGAGCCTTACAAGTAAAGAAACCCACTCGACGAAGAATTAAGAATGGATCAAGGCGACTGAAAAGGAAGTTGCTGCCATCACTCGGGTCCATTGATCTAGAGCAAGATATGCTCATGGCATGAAAAACGAGTCGGAGAGGTCCTCAACTCCTTCCCCACTCAAACCTCAATCCGTTCGGGGGCTAATGATGAAGCTATGTACCTAGGGTAGGGTCATGGACCTGTCCTAACTGCCCTACCCAAGGACATCTCTAGAAGAAATCACCTTTCAGTCGACTTGAAGGTGTTCCACTCGACAGACTCGAAGTCACTCGACCAAGAAGCGATCACTCGACCAAGATCCAACCACTCGACGGCCAGGAGACCTAAAGTCACCCGCACGCTAACGGTCGGTCATTAAAATAACTTTTATGGTCATCATAGCACTTTATTACTAGTGTTACCAGTAACGCCCTGCCTTAATGTACATTGGACCCTTCGTAACGTGGGCTGGCCGGGGTCCTAGCGCACTCTATATAAGACACCCCCTCCTCCGAGACAAGGGTTCGCACCTCTGTAACTCATACCCACATAATCCAGTCGACCGCCTCTGGGCTCTGAGACGTAGGGTTTTTACTTCTTCCGAGAAGGGACTGAACTCGTAAACCATGCGTCCTTACAACTTCTCCATATCTAAGATCTCACCTCTCCATACTTACCCCCCTACATTACTGTCAGACTTAGAACCACGACACACACCTTTTGAGAGAGCCATACATGATTTGGAATTTGTTAGAATACTCTATGTGCTTCACTTATATCTTTTGAGTTATATAGTTTTGCTCTAGTACTTCACTTATATCTTTTAGAGCACGGTGGTGGATTTGTTTTATAGAAACTATTGATATCTAATGCTTCACTTAGATTATTTTGAGAGTATTAAATAGCATGGTAATTTGCTTAAATAATCCTAATATGCTAGGTATTCAAGATTAGTAAAAAAATCCTATGAGTGTTTTGAATACTAAGAGAAGTTTGATGCTTGATGATTGTTTTGAGATATGAAGGTAATAATATCAAAGTCGTGCTAGTTGAGTAGTTTTGAATTTAAGAAATGCTTGTGTTGAAGTTTGCAAGTCCCATAGCATGCACATATGGTAAACGTTATGTAACAAATTTGAAACATGAGGTGTTCTTTGATTGTCCTCCTTATGAGTGCGGTCGGGGACGAGCGATGGTCTTTTCCTACCAATCTATCCCCCTAGGAGCATGCGCGTAGTGCTTGGTTTTTGATGACTTGTAGATTTTTGCAATAAGTATGTGAGTTCTTTATGACTAATGTTGAGTCCATGGATTATACGCACTCTCACCCTTCCATCATTGCTAGCCTCTTCGGTACCGTGCATTGCCCTTTCTCACATTGAGAGTTGGTGCAAATTTCGCCAGTGCATCCAAACCCCATGATATGATACGCTCTTTCACACATAAACCTCCTTATATCTTCCTCAAAACAGCCACCATACCTACCTATTATGGCATTTCCATAGCCATTCCGAGATATATTGCCATGCAACTTCCCACCATTCCGTTTATCATGACACATTCATCATTGTCATATTGCTTAGCATGATCATGTAGTTGACATAGTATTTGTGGCAAAGCCACCGTTCATAATTCTTTCATACATGTCACTCTTGGTTCATTGCATATCCCGGTACACCGCCGGAGGCATTCATATAGAGTCATCTTTTGTTCTAGCATCGAGTTGTAATCATTGAGTTGTAAATAAATAGAAGTGTGATGATCATCATTTTCTAGAGCATTGTCCCAAGTGAGGAATTAAAAAAAGGTGAGAGAAAGGCCATAAAAAGAGAAGGCCCAAAAAAAGAGAAAAAGATAGAAGGGACAATGCTACTATCCTTTGCCACACTTGTGCTCCAAAGTAGCACCATAATCTTCATGATAGAGAGTCTTTTGTTTTGTCACTTTCATATACTAGTGGGAATTTTTCATTATAGAATTTGGCTTGTATATTCCAACAATGGGCCTCCTCAAGTGCCCTAGGTCTTCGTGAGCAAGCAAGTTGGATGCACACCCACTTAGTTTCTTTTGTTGAGCTTTCATACATTTATAGCTCTAGTGCATCCGTTGCATGGCAATCCCTACTCCTTGCATTAACATCAATCGATGGGCATCTCCATAGCCCATTGATTAGCCTCGTTGATGTGAGACTTTCTCCTTTTTTTGTCTTCTCCACATAACCCCCATCATCATATTCTATTCCACCCATAGTGCTATGTCCATGGCTCGCGCTCATATATTGCGTGAAAGTTTATAGGTTTGAGATTACTAAAGTATGAAACAATTGCTTGGCTTGTCATCGGGGTTGTGCATGATGACAGCATTCTTGTGTGACGAAAATGGAGCATGACTAAACTATATGATTTTGTAGGGATGAACTTTCTTTTGGCCATGTTATTTTGAGAAGACATAATTGCTTAGTTAGTATGCTTGAAGTATTATTATTTTATGTCAATATGAACTTTTATCTTTAATCTTTTGGATCTGAATATTCATACCACAATTAAGAAGAATTATATTAAAATTATGCCAAGTAGCGCTCCACATCAAAATTATCTTTTTTATCATTTACCTACTCGAGGACGAGCAGGAATTAATCTTGGGGATGCTTGATACGTCTCCAACGTATCTATAATTTTTGATTGCTCCATGCTATATTATCTACTGTTTTGGACATTATTGGGCTTTATTATCCACTTTTATATTATTTTTGGGACTAACCTATTAACCGGAGGCCCAGCCCAGAATTGCTATTTTTTGCCTATTTCAGAATTTCGCAGAAAAGGAATATCAAACGGAGTCCAAACGGAATGAAACCTTTGGGAATGTGATTTTCAGAACGAACATGATCCAGGAGACTTGGACCCTACGTCAAGAAATAAAGGAGGAAGCCACGAGGTAGGGGGACGCGCCTACCCCCCAGGCACACCCTCCACCCTCGTGGGCCCCCTGTTGCTCCACCGACGTACTCCTTCCTCCTATATATACCTACGTACCCCCAAACGATCAGATACGGAGCCAAAAACCTAATTCCACCACCGCAACCTTCTGTATCCACGAGATCCCATCTTGGGGCCTGTTCCGGAGCTCCGCCGGAGGGGGCATCCATCACGGAGGGCTTCTACATCAACACCATAGCCTCTCCGATGAAGTGTGAGTAGTTTACCTCAGAACTTCGGGTCCATAGTTATTAGCTAGATGGCTTCTTCTCTCTTTTTGGATCTCAATACAATGTTCTCTCCCTCTCTTGTGGAGATCTATTCAATGTAATCTTCTTTTTGCGGTGTGTTTGTTGAGACCGATGAATTGTGGGTTTATGATCAAGATTATCTATGAACAATATTTGAATCTTCTCTGAATTATTTTATGTATGATTGGTTATCTTTGCAAGCCTCTTCGAATTATCAGTTTGGTTTGGCCTACTAGATTGATCTTTCTTGCAATGGGAGAAGTGCTTAGCTTTGGGTTCAATCTTGCGGTGTCCTTTCCCAATGACAGTAGGGGCAGCAAGGCACATATTGTATTGTTGCCATCGAGGATAACAAGATGGATTTTTTTATCATATTGCATGAATTTATCCCTCTACATCATGTCATCTTGCTTAAGGCTATACTCTGTTTTCATTAACTTAATACTCTAGATGCATGCTGGATAGCGGTCGATGAGTGGAGTAATAGTAGTAGATGCAGGCAGGAGTCGGTCTACTTGTCTCAGACGTGATGCCTATATACATGATCATACCTAGATATTCTCATAACTATGCTCAATTCTGTCAATTGCTCAACAATAATTCGTTCACCCACCGTAAAATACTTATGCTCTTGAGAGAAGCCACTAGTGAAACCTATGGCCCCCGGGTCTATCTTCATCATATTAATCTTCCAATACTTAGTTATTTCCTTTGCTTTTTTACTTTGATTTTATTTTACTTTGCATCTTTATCACAAAAATACCAAAAATATTATCCTATCATATCTATCAGATCTCACTCTCATAAGTGACCGTGAAGGGATTGACAACCCCTTATCGCGTTGGTTGCGAGGAGTTATTTGTTTTGTGCAGGTACGAGGGACTCGCGCGTAGCCTCCTACTAGATTGATACCTTGGTTCTCAAAAACTAAGGGAAATACTTACGCTACTTTGCTGCATCATCCTTTCCTCTTCAAGGAAATCCAACGCAGTGCTCAAGAGGTAGCAATATGCAGCGGAAGGTAGACTACACTAGACAAGCCATAGTGAAGTAAGCAATGAAGTGAAAGCATGAAGACTATCAACAGCTAGGTAGTATGGATCAAGATGGAAGATAGTATGAAACCAATCAAGAACATTCTTCACACAGTGAAGTCAATCATATCATGCACGCAGGCAATGACTTCACGAAGACAAACTGTAAGTAAAGAGAGAGGTAAGGATAGAACCAGTTGCTTGGTGAGGACAGATATTTGTTGTACTAGTTCTAGTTGCTGTGACAACTGTACGTCTGGTTAGGGAGGCTGAGATTCAACTCAGAAGACCGTGTCTTCACCTTATTCCCCTTGAGCTAAGGACACACAGTCCTCGCTCAATCACTCTGGTAAGTCTTCAAGGTAGACTTCCAAGCCTTCACAGACTTCGTTCATCGGCGATCCACAATGACTCTTGGATGCCCATAATGTGACGCCTAACCGGCTGGAGGATTCATAGTGCTCAAGTGTAACACATCTTCAGATCACACAGACAGAAAGACTTCAGTGATGCCTAACACTCTTTGGCATTGGGTGTTTAGGGCTTTGTCCTCGCAAGGATTTCTCTCTCAAAGGCTTCGAGGTGGGTTGCTCTCAAACGACAAAAGTCGTGCCCTAACTCTGAGCAGCCACCAATTTGTGGTGTAGGGGGTGGGCTATTTATAGCCACTAGGCAACCCGACCTGATTTGTCTGAAATGACCCTGGGTCACTAAGGAACTGACACGTGTTCCAAAGGTCAGATTTCAAACACACGCGACAGCTTAACTTGGGCTACAAGTAAAGCCGACTCATCCAGCTCTGGATAAGATTTGCTCTCATTGTCTTCGCTCGAAGACTTAGGATTTGGTTGAGCATCACTTCAGTCACTCCGATTTTGTTCACTTGGACCCCACTTAACAGTACGGTGGTTCCTATGACTCAACAAAGAAGAAAAGGAAACTACGAAACAGCCATGTCTTCGCACTCCATAGTCTTCACGTGAATGTCTTCTCGAGTCACAATCTTCGTTGTGAATATCTTCACATACCACCATTCTCTTCAATGTCTTCACACAGTTTTAGGAGTCATCTCTGGTAGGTAAACCGAATCAATGAGGGACTACTACCTGTGTTATCTTGCAATTCTCACAAACACATTAGTCCCTCAACCAGGTTTGTCATCAATACTCCAAAACCAACTAGGGGTGGCACTAGATGAACTTACAGCTAGCATGGCAGGTTCGTTCAAGACCATCCTCGACTCAACTAATAACATCATTACAAGGAACCCAAGGGTCCAGGAGCAGTTTGATCTCCCCTATCTTCTTCGCCGTGACCCTGCTGACTGACGCGTGGACGAGGGAAGCCTCGCCTTGTGTGACGGTGTCCTGGACTAGGGGGTACTCACCACATCGTCTCCCGATCAGTTGGATTGGGCCGAGGACACCCATGGCCGTTTACTCATGGGCCAGTTCGGACAGCCGAAGACATATACGAGGAAGATTCCACAGGACTTGGTGATCAAGACAAGGACTCCTCTCCACCAATGTATTCAACTAGGACTCTGGTTATCCTAGGCCTTTGGTATGTTATATAAGCCAAGGCCAGACTAGTCAATGGATGATTATGATATTATTCATCATACCCTTATGTTTTAGACCACAACATATGATCTCGAGGTAGATCAACTCTGTACTTGATACTCCATCAATATAAACAAGAGCACGCCTTAGGGTTTTACCTCAATCAAGAGGGCCCGAACCTGGGTAAACATCGTGTCCCCTGTCTCCTGTTATGCATCGATCCATGATACACAACTTGGGACCCCCTACCCGAGATCTGCCAGTTTTGACACCGACAATGGTGCTTTCATTGAGAGTTCCGCTGTGTGATCGACAAAGGATCAATGGCTTGCCCGCAGATTAACTGCGACGCTGACATCTTCGTCGTCGGCTCGACTGGTCACCTTGGCTCGACCGAGGACCGCGCTTCATCTCCGATCATCATGTTCGGACGGGGCCTTCATCAACATCAACTCCAATCTCTATCATGATCGTAGACTAATCATCCATGAAGCTCGGGGGCTCAACGTCAACATTGCCCTCAGGCGGCCGTGCTGTTTTTTCGGACAGCGAATTTGTATCTGCTGCCACCACTTCCTTGAGCATCACTTTGACGATTCATTCAGTGGAATTGTGCGGAATTAAGTCTACAACAGCCATGCAAAATTTCTTCGAGTTCCGATGGAGGAATCTCCAGCAATCTACGATTTATCGGAGCCCTGTCAAATCTGGATGGGAATCCGGACGAGTTTAGGGAGTGGTCTCCAGAGCCTAGATCGGAGGTCCTTTGGAAGATCCAACCGTTCATCTTCTGTGTAATTCCTATATCTACCACCCCTCCATATTTCAGCTCGATCTGACGGTTGAAACTCCAGGAACCTTCCGATGAGTGGACCACTTTTTCAGATCTGTTTTCTGCGTGAGAACGAATCCGACCCGAGTTCATCTTTTTTATGAACACGATTTCAGACATCCTTTTTGAAGGAGGTTTTGTATGGGGTTTTGTTTTTTGTTCCCAAACACACCCCACTAATTTTAAGGTCTTTTTCCAATATTATCTTCACCATCGCGCCGGTGTCAAACCAGCCCGTCAACATTGTTCCACGGTTGTCGACCCGCGCTAGACATGTCGTCGCTTTGTTGAGCCGATCTCAACTTCTTCGGATCATCATCTGCGCAAGCCGAACAAGAGTTCGACATCGCGAAGGATAAATCATCACCAACATCGCCGCCCCACGGATTACACGGAGCGGGCACACCAGCATCGCCACACGGTCACTTCATCAAGCCGGCATTGACCGCGTCACAAGTTACGACCTGCGTCGGCATGGCCGCACTATTGCTTTTTCAAGCCAATGTCCATCACGCCGAACTGCTTCAACACCTCGGCTAACATGGAAGCTGCAACATCTCCTTACCGACCTGCTCCGTCACCTCGGCTAGACCGGGGGCTTCATCATCCCTTCTTCAACCTACTCCGGAGACTTCGGCGTCACCAGCCGACCAGCTTCGTCACGTTAGCTGGACCGAGGGCTTTGCGTCGGCGAGCCCACCTTTGCCAGCATCGCCATGCCGTCGCTTTATCGCCCATCAGGCAATGGGTGTGCGGATCGAGTCCCAATTTTGGGAGTAACCTTTCTTCAGATTGCTACAACAGATAAACCAGGTGCTATTAATCCTAGTATTTTTTCTTGCTTAGGTTTATTTTTCCCAAGGAATTATTACTCTGGTTTGTTTCATCATCTGTACACAGGTCTATCAAATGGTGGCCGCATTAACAACGGCCGCGTGGTGGTTCGGCCAGTTTCCGTATACAGTTCAGTGAATGCCGCATCCGTAACTTAGACCGGCCTGCGAATCCAGGCTTGGCCACGCCTTCACCGCGTCATGCCGACGCCCTACATCGACATGACTTCGGCGCCAGGCCACATCTCTTTCAATACATTATTTTTGCGAAAAGAAATTATCCTTTTTGGACCGCACTATTTTATGTGTGTAGGTGATCGACTTCGACTGCGTCACGCAGTCACTTTGGCAAGCCGACGTCGTTGTCCCAATCGGCTCGCGTGATCACCTTGTTGGTCGAATCGCCATACCGACATGTTCAGTTGCCTCGGGAACTTCGGCATCACTGAGAGAGCTCTACCTCATCGAGTGTTCGGCACACGGGCCATATTTCTTTTATTACTCACTTTGCGTAAATTATTAAGTATGCAACAATTTTTTTATTCCTATTATCTCCGGCTTGCACTATTTTCTGTGCACAGGTAAAGGATCCGAGTCGGGCAGCGCTGTCACCTCGGCGTACCGAGGTACCACGTCACCTCGGTTGGACCGAGGGCTTCGTCATTACTTCATTAAGCCACGCCGAGGACTTCGGCGTCACACTGCCAGCATGCATTGGCCGTGCTATGTCGCCATTTCGAAGTGCCGAGCTCTTCGCTTCGCCACCTCGGGACCGGCTTGGGGGCTGGGACCTTGTCCTGCCGTAAGCTCGGGACGTGCATCGGCACCGGGCACATTAACCAGCTAAGTCGCTTCCATACTTAAAAACCTTGTTTTAAATTTCGTTCGATTCGACCAAGCATTATGCTTTTTTGACAAAAAGTCATTTGCGAAAAACTTTCTTTGTCAAAACCTTGTTTGTTGCAAGAAAATTCAAATACCCCATTTACTTGGGGGCTTCCTTTGTGAAGCCTTTCCTCTTGCATATGATTATACTTGTACGGCTTCGTTCCTTCTTCGTGTATTACGCCACAATATGCACCATGTTGACTTAAGTGTTTCGCAAGGTGGGTTTCCTGGCTCCTGTGCTTACCCCTACGTTCCTGATTGTTCGGCTAGGCGGTAAAGGGAGCACCTCTGTGATTGTTACTACCGGGTCATCCAAGTTAGTACCTCAGACTGGGTGAAGCCGAAAGCTAGCGCTCTTATTGTTTTCAATAATGGTCGGCACACAACGGAACTCATGAGTACAAAAAATCTATTGCACAAGTCTCATAGTAACAATGAGCAACCGAAGAAAGGTATCGGTGGAGGTACTATTTTCTTCGAAGATGCTTCTTACACTTCGTCAGTAATATAGCATAAGTTCCCTGTGCGCGCTTTGTCTATTACAGCCTTATGGCCTGATTGCCTGGTTATCAGAAACACCATCGATACTTTCGACAGGTGGAGTATATGACACTTTTCGGTCCTTGACCAAAGAGGGAGAAGCGGACAGTCGGTTAAGACGCATTTAAAGTTCGGGTGAACACAGATATGATATAAGTACATCGGTACATACAATCATTATACATAAAATTCTTTTACCCAAGTCACTTGGGGGCTCTTAAAATTTATATGACCTATTTTATAGTAAAGGTGTTTTCTTCTTGGTCGTTGCAAAGTCTTTTTCTACCGCTCCTTTTTCGACTCGAGTGTATGGTCAATAGCCGGATAGCCTGTCTTCTCTCTAAAAAGCCGCTCGAGTTTAGTTCGCTAAACTGGCCTCGAAGAAGTACTCCGCCTTTGGGATAAGGAGCTCGAAGCCGTAGGCTGGCCCGCTTGAAGTGTTGAGATCGGGTGTGTCATGTTAAAGCACGCCAGAAGCACATTTTTTTTCTTTTTTACAATTTTTGGATTGGCACCGAACACTTGATCTTGTTCAAACGTCAAGTTTTTACTGACGTTTTTTTGGTTTTCCAAGCGTATGGCACTTTTAAACTATTTGTTTGTTTTCAGCACAAGTCTCGCAGTGCAACGCTGGACACCTTTAGAGATTCGGCAAAAACAGTCTCGGATATTGCTAAATATGCATCGGTTTCGAATTGTGTCTTCGGGAATAGTTGGGTTGCCCAGCTCCTGCGCTTGCCTCCTACGTTCCGCTTTGTTCGGCTAGGTGTGGAAAGAGAGAACTATTGCGATTGTGCTTCTAGCTCACATGGTTAAGCACCTCACTGGAGAAAGCCGAAAGCTGACTGTCACAATAAGCATAAACTGGTCAGCGATCCGATGACTATGTTAAATGACGGGCCACTCATAACATTGGTCGAAGTATTTACGGCTTGACCTCGGATGTCGTCGAACACTAACCGGGGGCTCATAACTAGCTTCCCCAGTTTAAAGCTCCTATGACTAAGTGAAAGTTATAAAGCCCGCATATCTGATTGCCTCGTTTTCGCTAACACAACCGCCTTCGAGCACCGAGACGTCGGCTAAGGGTTGTCTTGTTATCGCGGAGACAACCTGCGTAGTATCTACAAAGGGGTAGAAGCCGATGATGGGCCACTTTCAACTAATAAACAGTCGCAACGGAGTCAAAATAAACATATCATCGTCATTTGTATTTAATATACAAGGGCTGCCTTCCGTATTCATCATTATAAATCCATAAATATGCATTACCGCTACGTTGCCTGGCTCCTATGCTTATCGCTACGTTCCCGATTGTTCGGCTAGGCGGTAAAGGGAGCACCTCTGTGATTATTACTACTGGGTCATCCGAGTTAGTACCTCAGACTAGGTGAAGCCGAAAGCTAGCGATCTTAAAGGATCACATTAGTCGGCAACAACGGAAGTAAATTTTCTGGTTCATTAATACCAGAGAGTTTGGGAACTTTCCCTGAACTAAATCCTCAATATTTTCTTCCCACGTTGATCGGAGGTGAGGTTTCATGATCATGATACACATGACGACCCAAAGAAAGGAACCGATAGCGGGACTATTTTCCTTGGAAGATGTTTCTTACATTAAGTAATATAACATATATCTCCGTGTACCTTTGTTTATAAAACCCTATGGCCGGATTGCCTTGTTTTCCATAAATCTTTGCCCTTATAACGGCTTTATAAAGTAGGACAAACACTCCTCGGCTACTGGCCGAGGAGGTGGAAGCCGATGGTCGGTCAACGAAGTTTTGTGCAATGCGGATCCGAGCATTAATGATGTAAAGTATTTGGATACATAGAATCATTACACATAATTTGTGATTTTACTCTGGATATCGATCCTTAATCCGGCCACCCGTGCCCGCATTAAGGCTCGGGGGCTACTGGGCTTCGGGCTTATCATTTACTAATATTAAAGGGACACATCTATCCCCCGATCTGGTGTTGCCACCCGACCAGTGTCTCGGGGGCTACTGCATTGCCAATCCAGTGCAGAAAATTTAAGTGCAATATAGTTTTCAAGGAGATTATGATCCTCAGGTTGGTCGGCCGCACCCAACCTGAGTCTCGAGGACTTTGCACACCGCTTTGTGTGCCCCGAAGTATTCTGCCGAGCTAGGAGTTGATCCTCGGGCCGATTTTGCAAATCAACCTGAGTCCCAGCGGCTACTGGGATCAGCGGTCTTATGTCATCCTTCAGGTGCATCCCGGGTTTTAGACCGATACACACCTTGAGGGCTACTGGCTATATATCTCGACAGAGAGCAAATTGCACCAATCAAAAATATTGACAAAAATCGGCCCACAGTCGGGGTGGTGCACCACCTCGGAAGCAATCGGGCATAAAGCTCGGGCGCCAGTGGCTGGCTCCATAGAGGGCATTTCCGGCATTAAGCTCGGCTAAACTCCTTCAACTTTTTTGAACCAAGGTGATCTATGACACCTCGGATATAGTCCGGCGTTGGAGCTTAGACATAGTCCGACGTTGGAGCTTGGACATAGTCCGGCGTTGGAGCTCGGATACATTCCGGCGTTGGAGCTCGGAAGCGGTCCGGCATTGGTGCTCGTCTGCAAAAGATACCTCGAACATAGTCCGGCATTGGAGCTCGGACGCAAGAGGACACTGCCGTCCGGGAACAACTTCAAACCCGAGGTGTGGCATAAAAATAATGTGGCATTGATAAAGGCCGGAGACTTAAAGGGCTCCTCGGATACCCGACGTGTGAGATCTTCAGATTTAGCTCGGCAATCCTCAAGATAGAAGATGGGAAGATTTGTTGAACCAGTTTTCAAGACCGACGACCGAAGACGAAGAACCGTTCAAAAGAACCGAGGAGCGTCCCCAACTTGAAGACTGGTTCAGGGGGCTACTGACGGTGTCCTGGACTAGGAGGTACTCACCACATTGTCTCCCGATCAGTTGGATTGGGTCAAGGACCCCCATGGCCGTTTACTCATGGGCCAGTTAGGACAGCCGAAGACATATACGAGGAAGTTCCACATGACTTGGTGATCAAGACAAGGACTCCTCTCCACCGACGTATTCGACTAGGACTCTTGTTATCCTAGGCCTCTGGTATGTTATATAAGCCGAGGCCAGGCTAGTCAATGGATGATTATGATATTATTCATCATACCCTTAGGTTTTAGACCACAACATATGATCTCGAGGTAGATCAGCTCTGTACTTGATACTCCATCAATATAAACAAGAGCAGGACGTAGGGTTTTACCTCAATCAAGAGGGCCCGAACCTGGGTAAACATCGTGTCCCCTGTCTCCTGTTACCCATTGATCCATGATACACAGCTTGGGACCCCCTACCCGAGATCTACCAGTTTTGACACCGACATTGTGTAAGTTGATGCCGCTTGACAATGATGCATATGATGTTAAGATGCCATCGCTTGAGGGCAAGGCTTGGGAAGGCGCAAATGGAGATTGAGTTGTTTATATTGGGTACAACTGCGAGTGGGAACTTGTGAATGTGTACACTCGTCACCGGGTTCCACTTCCAAAAATCTCAGACGACTGCCCAGAGGTTGAGTACACCGGTATTCTACGTGATTTCAAATACGATCATGATGACTGTCGTCTACGGAAGATAGCAATTTGTCGAGCTCCCAACCGCTCTTGGGATTACACGAACTATGAAGTTGTTGCTATCTTCGACAAGCTTGTTGCCGTCCTTACTTCCACGCCTCGATGGATATTGCTCAAAAATCAATTTATGTACACGGATGAGTACTTTGATGCAATTCAATACGAGGGTCGTGTGTTTGCTGCCACCACTCATGGCACTGTTTTTGCATGGAATCCTGATGCTTTTGGTACATTTGTCTTCCACCGTAATTATAATTGTTTCATCCACATGCATGCGGTTAGCTAGTTTCCCTTTACTAATTAACCTTCTTGTGTTTCCAAGGTCCTATGAACATTCCACCACCTATACTTGAATTTTTTTACGAGCATGAGGATGAGCAGGACCCATATACTCAGTGGCGTCTGGCAACTTATTCCGATGGATCACCTCTTCTTATCTGTATACAGGGCACTGCTGATGTTACTAAGGAAGCATGTGTTGTCTCGCATGGTCGCACTCTCCGGACCTATTCCAACATCCGTTGCAGGGTATTCAGGATGGATACTAGTGTACTAGCGCCAACACCTTCTCCTTGGTTCAGTATTGAAAGTCTGGGAGGAAACTCGCTCTTCCTTGGACAAAACTATCCAATGATGGTGGAAGGCGATCCAGCTGTTGTTGACACAACATTACTACCATTTATGAGAAGCAACTGTATCTATACCTCGGACATTACTATGCTTCCCTACCATCCCAATATGGGTTCTTACATAGGCCACTTCAGCCTCGATGATTTGTCCTATGTTGGTCTCGAGATTGACAGTAGCTGGCCCTTTCCAGAGAATCACTTCTGGTTTGAAGCAAGCATTTCCAACGCCGACGAGTGATTGAGCTGAAGTTCATTTCATCGCTTTGTTATTTGTTGTGTGAGAAAAACTTTACTAGAATGTTTTGTTGGAAATGATCTATAATCCAACGTGTATCCTCATTGTCGTTGTGGGTTGATGACTTGTTGTATGTAATCAATGGTACATTTGCATATGCATCCATCAACTCACGCCTGCTAGTGGTGTCCATATGAACAGTGCTAGTGATTTTAGTTGCAAAAATTAGATAGTGCTAGTGATTTGTAGCTGCATATTTTGACAAATCGCAGTGTTACAAGGTTGACAAATGACAATGTTACTAGATAAACAAATGTCAATCTTTCCAGTTTGACAAATGGCAACATACCCAAAATGACAGATATGCAAATCTTACCCAATTGTTTGTACGTACTTGCACACGGGTCATGCAAAACAACCGTTTGCGTTGAAGGGATGTAGAAATCCTGGTCGACACATTTTCCCTTGGCTTCCAGGGGAAGCTGTAGGTTTGCATATGGGTGTTCTAACTAAAATGTTTGCCATGAGTGTTTTATATTTAAAAACCATTGACATTTTTCTCGAAAGAAAATTGTTTGATAAGTCTGTACATTAAGAGAGAAAAACGCAAGTTCGCTCAAACCATATCTTTCATTCAGTCACACTGCGAATTTATATTCATATGATCGAGAATTCGAGATACAGTATTAAACCCCAAAAAAACTATTTCCGGCGGCGGCGGAGGCGGCGTGCCGTGCCGTCGTTGTCATTGTCGTCCTTCGGGACGCCGTTGTTGAAGTCTTCAATGCAGCACAAAATGTTCTTCACTTGTAAATCAAACATCATGTCATCGTGCGATCGATGGGCTGGGCGCGCGAGGATGGCAACTGGCACCGCTGAGAGGTAGCGGTCGATGGCAGCGTCCCATGCCGCTGCGGGGGGACACGCGCACGGGCACGGGCACGGGCGCGGTGGGTGCAGCCAAATGCACGGGGACCGGCGCCGCAGTGGGTGGAGGGGTGTGCACGGGCAGGGGCATGGGCGCGGCGGGTGCAGCCAAACGCATGTGGGCCAGCACCACGGTGGGTGGAGAGGCATGCACGGGCACGGGCGCTGGTGCTGGCTTGTACACGAGCTCACGCGGGTCCGCGGAGACCTCGCTGTCGCCCATGGCTTCCAGCACTGCAGTAGTGCTCGGCGACCAGCCCGTCAATGCTACGGGGATGGTCGCTAGGTTGGGCACGGGGATGGGAGCTGGGACGGGAGCGGGGGCAGCAACCGCCGCAGCCAGCTCATTCTGGGCCATGTCCATGAGGCCCCATTCTTCCTTATTTTCTATCTCCTACAGCTCGGAGTCGACTTCACCAAACTTGAAGACTAGTGGCAGATGATCATTCTGCGCCATGGCGTTGGCGGAGGTCTGCGGGAGGGAGGGGAATGGGAGGCGAACAGCAAGGCCGGCCATATTAAACAGTGGCTCGGGCACCATTAATGGAGAGGAAGGCGGGCGGCCATGGAAGTCGAAGGGCCCCCTTTCCCGGTGAGCCTGCACAGCGTAGAGCTCGCACGCTTCCCGGTGAGCCTGCGCATTGGAGGACAGCTTGCACGCCTCTCGGTCAGCCTGCGCACCAGACTGCACTCGCACGCCTCCCGTTCAGTCAAGGTCAAGCAGCTGTCCGCATGGTACCTCCTACAACCATTAAAACCAAGACACATGGCGTCACGTGAATGGTTAACAAAACGCACATGGGTTTGAATTATACAAACGTTTGAGATATTAAAGTGGCAGCTATTTTTTCAAAATGCCTTTGTTGGCTATCATTATTCGAGTGCGCCTTCTCCCAAAATGGGCACGAAAAATGCCACAACATGTCGGGTGCCATTCCATGATAGCATGCCAAGTTTCATGAATTTCAGACGAGTTTTGGATTTACTGGAATTTAAAAACCAGGCATCTCAATGTTTTGCCGGCAATCAAACGGTGCCCTGGTGTTTGAAATTCATTCCCATTTCTTGCATGGGACCTAAGCATGCACCCAAGGACACATATTTGATTTTTCAAACAATTTATATGCACTGGAGCATCTGCATGTAGATCAAATTTGAATTGTGCACATAAATGCATTGAAAACTTAGTTAATGCATAAAAATGTCCAAATGAACCCCGAAAAATCACAAAAAATTGACACAACACTCCTGTTGTTTTATGTTGACACGAGAAATTTTTTGGAAGCAATAAGAGGCAATGGCTATCGTTTCGTCCCCAAAGGTGGGACATTCCCGACCGAAACCATCATGCTTGTTGTGAGAAGCTCTGGTTTGTGAGAAGCATATACCCGAACCTTCCCCAAATGGGACAAAATTTTTAACACGACATGTTGATGCCGCTCCATGATAGCATGCCAAGTTTCATGAATTTCAGACGAGTTTTGGATTTACAAGAATTTAAAAACCAGGCATCTCAATGTTTTGCCAGCAACCAACAGTGCCCTGGTGTTTGAATTTCATTCCCATCTCTTGCATGGGACCTAGAAATTCACCCAAGGACACAAATTAGTTTTTTCAACCAACTTAGTGCATTGGAGCATGTGCTTGTAGTTCAAGTTTGAATTATGCACATAAAATGCCTAGAAGACCCAGTTAATGCCTAAAAATGTCCAAACGAACCCCGAAAAATCACAAAAATTGACACAACACTCCTGTTGTTCTATGTTGACACTAGATTTTTTTTGAAAGAAATAAGAGGCAATGGATATCGTTTCGTCCCCAAAGGTGGGACGTTCCCTATCGAAACCAGCATGCTTGTTGTGAGAAGCTCTGGTTTGTGAGAAGCTTATACATGAACCTGCCCCAAATGGGACCAATTTTTTACCACGACATGTTGATGCCGCTCCATGATATCATGCCAAGTTTCATGAATTTCAGACAAGTTTTGGATTTACTAGAATTTAAAAACCAGGCATCTCAACGTTTTGCCTGCAATCAACAGTGCCATGGTGTTTGAATTTCATTCCCATCTCTTGCACAGGACCTAGAAATTCACCCAAGGACACACATGTGATTTTTCAACCAACTTTAGTGCACCGGAGCGTGTGCTTGTAGTTCAAATTTGAATTATCAACATAAAATGCCTAGAAAACCCAGTTAATGTGTAAAAAGGCCAAACGAACCCCAAAAAATTCCAAGATTGAACACAACACTCCTGTTGTTCTATGTTGACACTAGAAATTTTTTCAAAGCAATAAGAGGCAACAAATATCGTTCCGTCCCCAAAGGTGGTACGTTCCCTATCGAAACCACCATGCTTGTTGTGAGAAGCTCTGGTTTGTGAGAGGCTTATACCCGAACCTGCCCTAAATGGGACAAACTTTTTACCACGGCATGTCGATGCCGCTCCATGATAGCATGCCAAGTTTCATGAATTTCTGACGAGTTTTGAATTTACTAGAATTTAAAAACCAGGCATCTCAACGTTTTGCCAGCAATCAACAGTGCCATGGTGTTTGAATTTCATTCACATCTCTTGCATGGGACCTAGAAATTCACCCAAGGACACACATGTGATTTTCAACCAACTTTGGTGCATTGGAGCAGGTGCTTGTAGTTCAAATTTGAATTATGCACATAAAGTGCCTAGAAAACCCAGTTAATGTATAAAAAAGGCCAAACGAACCCCGAAAAATTCCAAGATTAAGCACACCACTCATGTTATTCTATGTTGACACTAGAAATTTTTTGAAAGCAATAATAGGGAACGGATATCGTCCTGTCCCCAAAGGTGGTACGTTCCCTATCGAAACCATCATGCTTGTTGTGAGAAGCTCTGGTTTGTGAGAAGCTTATACCCAAACCTGCCCCAAATGGGACAAAATTTTCACCACGGCATGTTGATGCCGCTCCAAGATAGCATGCCAAGTTTCATGAATTTCTGACGAGTTTTGGATTTACTAGAATTTAAAAGCCAGGTATCTCAACATTTTGCCGGCAATCAACAGTCCCCATGGTGTTTGAAATTCATTCCCATCTCTTGCATGGGACCTAGAAATTCACCCAAGGACACACATGTGATTTTTCAACCAACTTTGGTGCATTGGATCATGTGCTTGTAGTTGAAATTTGAATTATGCACATAAAATACCTAGAAAACCCAGTTAATGTATAAATAAGGCCAAACGAACCCCGAAAAATTCCAAGATTAAACACAACACTCCTGTTGTTCTATGTTGTCATAGGAAAAAAATTAGAAGCAATACGAGGCAACGGATATCCTCCCATCCTCAAAGGTGGTACGTTCCCTATCGAAACTATCATGCTTGTCGTGAGAAGCTTATACCCAAACCTGCCCCACATGGGACAAAATTTTCACCACGACATGTTGATGCCGCTCCATGATAGCATGCCAAGTTTCATGAATATCAGACCAGTCTTGGATTTACTAGAATTTAAAAACCAGGCATCTCAATGTTTTGCCGGCAATCAACGGTGTCCTGGTGTTTGAAATTCATTCCCATTTCTTGCATGGGACCTAAGCATGCACCCAAGGACACATATTTGATTTTTCAAACAATTTATATGCACTGGAGCATCTGCATGTAGATCAAATTTGAATTGTGCACATAAATGCATTGAAAACTCAGTTAATGCATAAAAATGTCCAAATGAACCCCGAAAAATCACAAAAAATTGACACAACACTCCTGTTGTTTTATGTTGACACGAGAATTTTTTTGGAAGCAATAAGAGGCAATGGCTATCGTTTCGTCCCCAAAGGTGGGACGTTCCCTGCCGAAACCATCATGCTTGTTGTGAGAAGCTTTGGTTTGTGAGAAGCATATACCCAAACCTGTCCCAAATGGGACAAAATTTTTACCATGACATGTTGATGCCGCTCCATGATAGAATGCCAAGTTTCATGAATTTCAGACGAGTTTTGGATTTACTAGAATTTAAAAACCAGGCATCTCACTATTTTGCCGGCAATCAACGGTGCCCTGGTGTTTCAAATTCATTCCCATCTCTGGCATGGGAGCTAGAAATTCACCCAAGGACACACACATGTGATTTTTCAACCAACTTTAGTGCATTGGAGCATGTGCTTGTAGTTCAAATTTGAATTATGCACATCAAATGCCTAGAAAACCCAGTTAATGTATAAAAAAGGCCAAACGAACCCTAAAAAATTCATTCCCATTTCTTGCATGGGACCTAAGGATGCACTGAAGGACACATATTTGATTTTTCAACCAATTTGTATGCACCGGAGCATGTGCATGTAGTTTAATTTTGAATTGTGCACCTAAAATGGCTAGAAAACCAGTTTGATGTATAAAATGTCCAAACGAACCCTGAATAATTCCAATTCTTTTACAACACACATATAGTTGCATGTTCACTGCAGATAAAAGGTCTAGCAATTCAAACATCATCCATTGCTACTGTGACCCCATTTTGTAATTCAAATCAAGTAGATCCCACATAGTTTATTATCACCAACCGTGTGAGATGTAGTACAAAATATCTTGGAGCACCGTCGGTGTATAGTACGCCTATGGCTTACGCGAGAAAGTGCGTCGGCTACAGTCGACAGCTGGTGTGTCAAGCACACTAGCTCGCTCCCCAAAAACTCCTGCCTCTACATCCCTCGCATTCTCGTAAATATCTACCGCCTGGAAGGTTTTAATGTTTGATAGCACATGATTAGTATGTGCAGACCGTGTGCGATGTCTGTTACTCCCGCTCTGCTTCAGTCCCTTGATTCAAATTTTCAGTAGCCCCGGCATTTTACTGCCGCCTCAGCATCCCTCGCAATCTCAAAAATATCAGCTCGCGCTTGATCCAAATTTTCAGTAGCCCCGCCTTGTTACTCCCGCCTAGTAAAATTTTCAGTTGCCGCAGTATTTCCTCAAACACAACCTCCGCTCAGACAGAGACACACAACCCTCGAAACCATTGGTAGGTCGCCGCCATCACTGGCACCTCCATCCTCAATGTCTGCCTATGTGTCGGGGAGCTCGAGGAGCCAATGGACAAAAAGAGGTTTCTCGCGGCCTTTTCGCCCGACGCCGACGAGGTGGCCGCCGAGGTGTCCCCGTCGTCCTCCGCTGCCTCGATCCGTCGTCCCGGTCCCCCGATCCGCTCGTCGCCGCGCCCCTACGCCGGTTCGACAACTTCCCCATCCTTCCCCAGACCCGGCAGTCGAAGAAGTCCTACCTCGGGGTCCGGCAGCGGCGGTGGGGGATGTGGGTCGCCGAGATTACAGATCGAGAGACCCACACCCATCGGTGGCTCGGTAGTTTCCACACGGTCGAGATCGCGGCCATGGAGTACCACTGCTGGCAGGTCCACTACCACGGCGTGGCGGCTAGGCTCAATGTCCCCTTCGGCACACGTCCAGTCCACCTCGTTCCGCCAGAGCCAGGGGTGGTGAGCTCGTCTATGGCGTAGGAGGACCGCGAGGCGTGGGAGTGCCTCGAGGTCGAGGCCGCCGATGAGGCCTACATGCAAGAGCTCCGCCAGCAGTACCCGGAGCTCGTGGAGGCGGAGCGGGCGATCTTTGCCGGCACGGAGGGCGGCGAGGTTATCGCGATATCCTCTGATGATGAGGTCGAAGGCGGTGAGGACGGTGGCACGGAGGGCGGTGAGGTTATTGCGCTCTCCTCTGATGATGAGGTCGAAGGCGGCAACGACGACGACACGGAGGGCGTCGAGGTGGGCACCGAGGACAAGGAGATCGACGTCGACCAGTGGAGGAGTTCCTTCCCCAATGACCCCGACGATGGTAGTGGCTAGAACCTGGCTCGCGGCACACCGTACATGACGAGGAAGGATTGGCTCAACCTCTACTTCGACCAAAAGTTGTTTACTTAGTTTAAATTTATGTTTTATGTTCAGTTATGCAAAACTATATATGTTTATGTTTGAATGCATGCTACTTTTGATTGAACCTCCTTTGAACTTTATCAAATTGAAGTTTATAACCTTAAGTTTAGGGGATCGACTAGAAAAGGCCAAAAATTGCTAGAGTATATATATATATCCACTAAGGGTTTTAGTCCTTTAACTTTTTAAGGATCGCCTAGAGATGTCCTTATGACTTGTTTATTTTAGTTCTTCACAATGTGATGCTCTATATGTGGAACTATTTGTCGTGTAGTTCAATTTCATCAATAACAGTTTCAACAATACCACTATGAATTATGATATTTGGTTGTTGTTAAGGATATTGCAGTTAACATGCCTTTTCGTTTTTGAATTGTTGTTTAGCAACATGCATTGTACTGAATGACTAAATATGCAATCCCAGGCTACATAGCAACAAGGAAGAGTGTTACCTTAATGTTCTGATGATTTCTAGATATACATGTAATAAAATCTTATATAATGGGATGGATGGAGTGTTGTACTACATCATTTTTCAATTGTTGTTTAGCTTCTAATATTAACTTGGTGCTTTTAGGTACATACATCATTGCCAAAGATCCACACTTCGACCCTTTCTGCGTATGGGGTAATGAGATATTCATGAACCAGCATCAAGTGAGGAAACTGATAAAGATTGTTATTAAAATGGGTCAAAAGATGTCAATCAAACTATTTGTTTACACTTTATGCAAGACAATAGTGAACTACAGGATGGCAAGTAAGAAATCTGTAGCCTTCTTTTTACTGCGCGTAATGAGTTGTGTTAGATGACAATATCTGAATCTTTTTTCTTTTGTAGTGGATCCTGAAGCAGTTTACTCAAGATTACCTCTCAAACTACATGATTGGCGGTCGGCCATCACAAGGGGTTGGACTAGAGTCCTGCATGCCTTCTGCATCCAGGAGAGCACAATAGGGCCATTCCACTTCACCTTGTTCAGCAACTGGAATGTCTGTCGCCTCTTTCTTTACCATCTGTAACAGTACAAGTGTAGAACCCTGGTACATCATTCTTTATTTGGTGCTTCTATAATTCTAAAACATATGTACCTATGAATCGAATAATGCATTGGTTGTTTGAACCCGATGGATATGAATAAAGCTATAGCCTACTTTCAAGTTTAAATTAGGTATAATTTTAAATAGCAACAATTAAATTAGGGCGAAATTACATTGTGCAGGTCATTATGGCACACACGGTTGGTAATGTCAGATTGCAGGTTCCGACAAAACCCTTGAGGTTCGAACACTGGGGTGCACGCGAAGATCTCCCCCCCATATCGATCCGCATCCTAACTTAGCCTAGATCTCACGAACTAACTCGACAAACTCGCAACACAAGGGACACAAGATTTATACAGGTTCGGGTCACCGTTGTGGTGTAATACCCTACTCCAGTGTGGTGGTGGTGGATTGCCTCTTGGGCTGAGGACGAACAATACAAGGGGAAGAACAGCCTCCTGAGGTTGATGTGTTCTTGTGCTTGGTGGGTGTGCCGCCAAGGATGTGGTGGATCTCTCCTCTGTCTACTATGGCGGTGGATAGTCCTATTTATAGAGGCCCTGGTCCTCTCCCCAAATATTGAGCGGGAAGGGAGCCAACAACGGCCAATTTGAAAGGGGACAACTAGTACAAGCTATCCTGATAAAAGGTGGTCTTCGCCTGCCAAAGGTTCTGGCGGTGACGCCGTCCTGGGCTCCATGGTGACCTCCGTCGTGCCGTCCTTCTGGTCTTGGTATCATTGCACCATTGTGGAAACCTTTGCTGGATGCCTCGGTACTCCACGCCTGCGCTTGCCCCCTAGCACTAAAGAGGAAACAAGGACGCTGCGCGCGCTGGCGCCCGCTTGCCGCCCGCCTGGTCTCAATCATCATGGCTTACATCACAAGAACCTCGCGAGGTTTCCCGGCCTTGAACTCTCCGCCCCTCACGAGCCAGCCTGGTGAGACCGCTCCTGAGGAGGTCCTGCGTCGTCCACCTCGCGAGGCTTGGCCCATCGCGAGGGTCTTGATTCCTTATTGATGAAGATGGGCCATATAGGCCTGCCAGCAAAGCCACGCCGTGGGCCACAGGTAGGCAAGTCTGGGGACCCCCATTCCCAGAACGCCGACAGTAGCCCCCCCGGCCCAAGGCGCGCTCGGGCTTGGCTTCGAGGCGAAGCCAAGGGTCAAGTGCGAAGCGTCGCGGGCCCCAATAGCCTGTGGCCTCGGTCGACGCGTGGCGGTGATTGAATGTGGGCGTCTTCGCTTCCCCATGCTGCCTCGGCAACTGCCCGACGTGACAAGTCCCTGCGACATGCAAGGAAGACCATCATTACCTGTGATCATGGGGGGTGCTGGTTGGCCTTCTCCTGGTATAAATGGGAAGGGGTAGGAGCCCCCGTCGCCCATCCTTCCTCTTCCTCTTCCGCTTCTCCTCCTTCCTTGCTCCTCTCCTGCCACCAATGGCGCTGTCGAGGAGGTTCACCACCGCGGAGAAGGGGAAGGCCCCTCGCGAGGGGCCCGGCTCTCCGGTGCCCAAGCGTGGACGCGATCGTCCCCGCAAGCACACTGCAACCCCCGCCGCGGCTCCGCGCGGCCGTGGTGGTGCCGCCTCGCGGGGCAGGGGTTGCTCTGGTTGTGGCGGTCCCGTCGATGAAGGGAGGCGTGCCGTGGTCACTCGGCCTCCCCGGCCATGCTTCCACTCGGCGGAGATGCTACCCGAGTTTGTCGTCTGGTCGGAGAACCCGGCCAGCAACTGGCTTCAGCTCCCGTGCTTCCTCGCCGATGAGCTGCTGGCCTCAGGTCCTGGCGGGCTTTGGCTGCAGGCGGACGGCTGCTGCAGCAGGGCTTCCTGGGTTGTGGTCGAGGTCTCCGCTGCGGGCAATGTAGCTCTCGGCCGCGGTTGGCAGACGTTCGCCTGCGCGCGCGGCCTTGGCAGGCGGTGCACCCTTCACTTCAAGTACGACGGTGACGTGACCCTCTGTGTGAGGGTGTTCGGGGAAGATGGTCGTCGCGTAGGGTGCTGCCCTGAGGTGAACGATGGTGAGGAGGTGCTCGGCCTTGGCGACGACCGCGATGAGGATGGGGGCGAACCCGCCCTTGGCACCGACCGCGTCTCGTCCGGCTATGGCAGCTCTTCCCCCAGCGACAACTCCAGCAGTGGCGGCTACGACCAGCCGCCACGCTGCCGTGCCCGCTTCAAAGACGGTGGCGGGTCATCTCATCGCCGTGCCTCCGTGAAGCGTGAGGAGGGGTCCAGCTGAGCTCAGGAGGGCACTGGGGCCTGCGCCCGTGAACCACTGTAGGCGCCGCTTCTATTTTGTTCTTCTTTACCTTCCTGCATCAGAAAGAAACCAGAATGGGCCATGGAGGGGCGTGTATCGAACTATGATCCCAATCGCTATGTTATGTTTGTCGTTCCTGTGCCGTGTCGTAACATTATCATTTTATGTAGGGATAACTTAGCTCGACTTGTTTTGAGTGACCTCCTCCTCACAAGGCGCTCGCTTCCTAGTGCTTGTTGAGGCCTCCTTACCTGATATGCGTTTAGGAACTGCAAAAAATTCCTAAGAGGTTTATCGCTCACCCGGGGTTTGGTTATAGGCGCCGCTGGCCTTGACTCAGTGCTTCGCATCGCGGTGCCCGTGGGGCACAGACCAGGAGAGGTTCGCCAGCTTGTGGGCTCGAACGAGGGTGCCTCACGAAAAGACAGAAGGAGGAAGCTCACGAAGGTACCTGTCCAGCCCCCTCGCAAGGGACGCGAGGGAGAGTTTAGGTCGACCAAAGAGGCGAAGGCAGAAACAGAGGCAGAAAGCGATAAAACGGAACCAGCAAGAGACACCAGAAAGCAAATTTCGATTAAAAGAGGGGCGAGCCAACTTTGGAAAGCAAATGAAAAACCGTGTCCGACACCTAGTACAGTCTTTGACGTCTTCTCATCAGCGCGGAGCTAAGTGCTGCCACTCGGCGTGGGAGGGAGCCCCTGAGGCCCAAGGGCGGCTCTCCTGAGGCTCCGGGGCGTGTACATCCCCACCCATTATTACGTGAGAGTGTCACGGGCGGCAATTCTTCACAGGCACGGGGCCTTGCTTCACAGGCACTGGGCCTTTCTTCACAGGCGCTGGGCCTTCTTCACAGGCACTGGGCCTTTCTTCACAAGCGCCGGGCCTTCTTCACAGGCACTGGTCCTTTATTCACAGGCACCGGGCCTTCTTCACAGGCACTGGGCCTTTCTTCACAGGAACCGGGCCTTCTTCACAGACATTGTGACTTTCTTCATGGGTAGAACTTCTGGAGGTGTTGGATGTTCCAGGTGTTCTGGACGGGTACCCCGTCCCGTGTCTCCTGGTGCGCGGCGCCAGGCCTGGAGACGTGGACGACCTTGAATGGGCCCTCCCACATGGGCGAGAGCTTATGCAGCCCCTCCCTGGAGAGCACTCGCCTCAGGACGAGGTCACCCACCTCAAGAGTCCTGGAGCGGACGCTGCGGCAGTGGTACCACCGCAACGCCTGCTAGTATCTTGCCGCCCGTAGTGCAGCTTCACGGCGTCGTTCCTCCCCCAGCACGAGGTCCATCCCCCGCATGGTGTCCTGCTGCGTCTCATCAAACGCCAGGACCCATGCGGAGCGATGCTCAACCTCGTGAGGGAGGGCAGCTTCTACTCCATAGATGAGGAAGAACGGGGTTTCGCCCGTTGGCTTGGTGGCGGTGGTGCGGATCGACCACACCACAGACTGGAGCTCGTCGTTCCAGCCCCTGCCGTAGGCCTCAAGATTTTTCTTGAAGGTCCTGGTCTTGAGGCCCTTCAGGACCTCCGCGTTGGCGGGTTCGGCCTGGCCATTGCTCCTGGGGTGTGCTACTGAGGCGTAGCAGATCTGCGTTCCAAGGTTAGCACAATATGACTTGAAGAGATTACTAGTGAACTGCGAGCCATTATCGATGATGATGCAGTTGGGGACCCCAAAACGGCTCACGAGGCCCTTAATGAACTTGACTGCAGAGCCAGCTGGGATGGCGCAGACGGCTTCAACCTCCGGCCACTTAGTGAACTTGTCGATGGCGACGTAGAGGTATCGATAGCCCCACTACAAAAAAAGACACATCCATGACATTTTGGGCCGAACGAAATTTATTTCTGTCATACATATGACACTTCTATGACAATAATTGTGACAAAACCCGGTATCATCATAGTGTTGGGGAACGTAGCAAAATTTTAAAATTTTCTACGCATCACCAAGATCAATCTATGGAGTCATCTAGCAACGAGGGAGATAGGAGTGCATCTACATACCCTTGTAGATCGCGCGCGGAAGCGTTCAAGAGAACGGGGTTGATGGAGTCGTACTCGACGTGATCCAAATCACCGATGACCAAGTGCCGAACGGATGGCACCTCCGCGTTCAACACACGTACGGTTGGGAAGACGTCTCCTCCAACTTGATCCAGCAAGGGGGGAGGAGAGGTTGATGAAGATCCAGCAGCACGGCGGCGTGGTGGTGGAAGCAACGGTGATCTCGGCAGGGCTTCGCCAAGCGCAGGGAGACGGAGGAGTGTCATGGGAGGGAGAGGGAGAGGCCAGGGGCTTGGGTGCGGCTGCCCTCCCTCCCCCCACTATATACAGGGTGCCAAGGGGGGGCGTCGTCCCTAGGAGATCCAATCTCCTAGGGGGGGGCGGCCAAGGGGTGCCTTGCCCCCCAAGGCAAGGGTGGCGCCCCCCACCCCTAGGGTTTCCAACCCTAGGCGCAGGGGGAGGCCCAAGGGGGGGCGCACCAGCCCACTAGGGGCT
Source organism: Triticum urartu (assembly GCF_003073215.2). Lineage (NCBI taxonomy): Eukaryota > Viridiplantae > Streptophyta > Magnoliopsida > Poales > Poaceae > Triticum > Triticum urartu. The sequence goes on along the minus strand of NC_053028.1, from coordinate 205,286,708 downwards.
GGTTACCCTCCCACTTCAGCCCATGGGGCCCTCCGGGATAGGTGGTCCCACCCGGTGGACCCCCGGGACCCTTCCGGTGGTCCCGGTACAATACCGATTACCCTCGAATCTTTCCCGATGGCCGAAACTTGACTTCCTATATATAAATCTTCACCTCCGGACCATTCCAGAGCTCCTCGTGACGTCCGGGATCTCATCCGGGACTCCGAACAACTTTCGGGTTACCGTATGCTAATATCTCTACAACCCTAGCGTCACCGAACCTTAAGTGTGTAGACCCTACGGGTTCGGGAGACATGCAGACATGACCGAGGCGCCTCTCCGGTCAACAACCAACAACGGGATCTGGATACCCATGTTGGCTCCCACATGCTCCACAATGATCTCATTGGATGAACCACGATGTCGAGGATTCAAACAATCCGTATACAATTCCCTTTGTCAATCGGTACGTTACTTGCCCGAGACTCGATCGTCGGTATCCCAATACCTAGTTCAATCTCGTTACCGGCAAGTCACTTTACTCATGCCGTAATGCATGATCCCGTGATCAACAACTTGGTCACATTGATCTCATTATGATGATGCATTACTGAGTGGGCCCAGAGATACCTCTCCGTCATACGGAGTGACAAATCCCAGTCTCGATTCATGCCAACCCAACAGATACTTTCGGAGATACCTGTAATGTACCTTTATAGTCACCCAGTTACGTTGTGACGTTTGGCACACCCAAGGCACTCCTACGGTATCCGGGAGTTGCACAATCTCATGGTCTAAGGAAATGATACTTGACATTCAGAAAAACTAGAACAAATGAACTACACGATCTTTGAGCTATGCTTAGGATTGGGTCTTGTCCATCACATCATTCTCCTAATGATGTGATCCCGTTATCAATGACATCCAATGTCCATAGTCAGGAAACCATGACTATCTTTTGATCAACGAGCTAGTCAACTAGAGGCTCACTAGGGACGTGTTGTGGTCTATGTATTCACACATGTATTACAATTTCCGGATAACACAGTTATAGCATGAACAATAGACAATTATCATGAACAAAGAAATATAATAATAACCATTTTATTATTGCCTCTAGGGCATATTTCCAACAGTCTCCCACTTGCACTAGAGTCAATATTCTAGTTACATTGTGATGAATCGAACACCCATGCAGTTCTGGCATTGATCATGTTTTGCTCTAGGGAGAGGTTTAGTCAACGGATCTGCCACATTCAGGTCCGTATGTACTTTACAAATCTCTATGTCTCCATTTTGAACACTTTCACGAATGGAGTTGAAGCGACACTTGATATGCCTGGTCTTCCTGTGCAACCTGGGCTCCTTGGCAAGGGCAATAGCTCCAGTGTTGTCACAGAAGAGAGTCATCGGGCCCGACGCATTGGGTATGACTCCTAGGTCGGTAATGAACTCCTTCACCCAGACTGCTTCTTGTGCTGCCTCCGAGGCTGCCATGTACTCCGCTTCACATGTAGATCCCGCCACAACGCTTTGCTTGCAACTGCACCAGCTTACTACCCAACCATTCAAAATATACACGTATCCGGTTTGTGACTTAGAGTCATCCAGATCTGTGTCGAAGCTAGCATCGACGTAACCCTTTATGACGAGCTCTTCGTCACCTCCATACACGAGAAACATGTCCTTAGCCCTTTTCAGGTACTTCAGGATATTCTTGACCGCTGTCCAGTGTTCCATGCCGGGATTACTTTGGTACCTTCCTACCAAACTTACGGCAAGGTTTACATCAGGTCTGGTACACAGCATAGCATACATGATAGGCCCTATGGCCGAGGCATAGGGGACGACACTCATCTTTTCTCTATCTTCTGCCGTGGTCGGGCATTGAGCCGTGCTCAATCTCGTACCTTGCAATACAGGCAAGAACCCCTTCTTTGACTGATCCATTTTGAACTTCTTCAATATTTTGTCAAGGTACGTACTCTGTGAAAGACCAATGAGGCGTCTCGATCTATCTCTATAGATCTTGATGCCTAATATATAAGCAGCTTCTCCAAGGTCCTTCATTGAAAAACACTTGTTCAAGTAGGTGTTTATGCTTTCCAAGAATTCTATATCATTTCCCATCAACAGTATGTCATCCACATACAATATGAGAAATGCTACAGAGCTCCCACTCACTTTCTTGTAAATGTAGGCTTCTCCATAAGTCTGCGTAAACCCAAACGCTTTGATCATCTCATCAAAACAAATGTTCCAACTCCGAGATGCTTGCACCAGCCCATAAATCGAGCGTTGGAGCTTGCACACCTTGTCAGCATTCTTAGGATCGACAAAACCTTCCGGCTGCATCATATACAATTCTTCCTTAAGGAAACCATTAAGGAATGCCGTTTTGACGTCCATTTGCCATATCTCATAATCATAGAATGCGGCAATTGCTAACATGATTTGGACAGACTTCAGCTTTGCTACGGGTGAGAAAGTCTCATCGTAGTCAACCCCTTGAACTTGTCGATAACCCTTAGCGACAAGCCGAACTTTATAGATGGTCACATTACCATCTGCGTCTGTCTTCTTCTTAAAGATCAATTTATTTTCTATGGCTCACCGATCATTGGGAAAGTCAGTCAAAGTCCATACTTCGTTTTCATACATGGATCCTATCTCGGATTTCATGGCTTCCAGCCATTTGTCGGAATCCTGGCCCGCCATCGCTTCTTCATAGTTCGAAGGTTCCCCATTGTCTAACAACATGATTTCCAAGACAGGGTTGCCATACCACTCTGGTGCGGAACGTGTCCTCGTGGACCTACGAAGTTCAGTAGTAACTTGATCTGAAGTTTCATGATCATCATCATTAACTTCCTCTCTAGTCGGTGCAGGCACCTCAGGAACATTTTCTTGAGCTGCGCCACTTACCTGTTCAAGAGGTAATACTTCATCAAGTTCTACTTTCCTCCCACTTATTTCTTTCGAGAGAAACTCTTTCTCTAGAAAGGACCCATTCTTGGCAACAAAGATCTTTCCTTCGGATCTGAGGTAGAAGGTATACCCAACAGTTTCTTTAGGGTATCCTATGAAGACGCATTTTTCCGACTTGGGTTCGAGCTTTTCAGGTTGAAGTTTCTTGACATAAGCATCGCATCCCCAAACTTTTAGAAACGACAGCTTAAGTTTCTTCCAAACCATAATTCATACGGTGTCGTCTCAACGGATTTCGACGGAGCCCTATTTAAAGTGAATGCGGTAGTCTCTAAAGCATAGCCCCAAAATGACAGCGGTAAATCGGTAAGAGACATCATAGATCGCACCATATCCAATAGAGTGCGATTACGACGTTCGGACACACCATTACGATGAGGTGTTCCAGGCGGCGTGAGTTGTGAAACTATTCCACATTTTCTTAAGTGTGTGCCAAATTCGTGACTCAAGTATTCTCCCCCACGATCTGATCGCAAGAACTTGATTTTCCTGTCACGTTGATTTTCAACCTCACTCTAAAATTCCTTGAACTTTTCAAAGGTCTCAGACTTGTGTTTCATTAAGTAGACATACCCATATCTACTCAAGTCATCAGTGAGGGTGAGAACATAACGATAGCCACCGCGAGCCTCAACACTCATTGGACCGCACACATCAGTATGTATGATTTCCAATAAGTCGGTTGCTCGCTCCATTGTTCCTGAGAATGGAGTCTTGGTCATTTTACCCATGAGGCATGGTTCGCACGTGTCAAATGATTCGTAATCAAGAGACTCCAAAAGTCCATCTGCATGGAGCTTCTTCATGCGTTTGACACCTATGTGACCAAGGCGGCAATGCCACAAGTATGTGGGACTATCATTATCAACTTTACATCTTTTGGTATTCACACTATGAATATGTGTAGTATTACGCTCGAGATTCATTAAGAATAAACCATTCACCATCAGAGCATGACCATAAAACATATCTCTCATATAAATAGAACAACCATTATTCTCGGATTTAAATGAGTAGCCATCTCGAATTAAACGAGATCCTGATACAATGTTCATGCTCAAAGCTGGCACTAAATAACAATTATTGAGGTTTAAAACTAATCCCGTAGGTAAATGTAGAGGCAGCGTGCTGACGGCGATCACATCAACCTTGGAACCATTCCCGACGCGCATCGTCACCTCGTCCTTCGCCAGTCTCCGCTTATTCCGCAGCTCCTGCTTTGAGTTACAAATATGAGCAACCGCACCGGTATCAAATACCCAGGAGCTACTACGAGTACTGGTAAGGTACACATCAATTACATGTATATCACATATACCTTTAGTGTTGCCGGCCTTCTTGTCCGCTAAGTATTTGGGGCAGTTCCGCTTCCAGTGACCACTTCCCTTGCAATAAAAACACTCAGTCTCGGGCTTGGGTCCATTCTTTGGCTTCTTCCCGGCAGCTTGCTTACCAGGCACGGCAACTCCCTTGCCGTCCTTCTTGAAGTTCTTTTTACCCTTGCCTTTCTTGAACTTAGTGGTTTTATTCACCATCAACACTTGATGTTCCTTTTTGATTTCCACCTTTGCTGATTTCAGCATTGAATACACCTCAGGAATGGTCTTTTCCATCCCCTGCATATTGAAGTTCATCACAAAGCTCTTGTAGCTCAGTGGAAGCGACTGAAGGATTCTGTCAATGACCGCGTCATCCGGGAGATTAACTCCCAGCTGAGTCAAGCGGTTGTGCAACCCAGACATTCTGAGTATGTGCTCACTGACAGAACTATTTTCCTCCATCTTACAGCTGAAGAACTTGTCGGAGACTTCATATCTCTCGACCCGGGCATGAGCTTGAAAAACCATTTTCAGCTCTTCAAACATCTCATACGCTCAGTGTCTCTCAAAACGCTTTTGGAGCCCCGGTTCTAAGCTGTAAAGAATGCCGCACTGAACGAGGGAGTAATCATCAGCACGTGACTTCCAAGCATTCATAACGTCTTGGTTCTGTGGGACAGGTGCGTCACCTAGCGGTGCTTCTAGGACATAATCTTTCTTGGCAGCTATGAGGATGATCCTCAGGTTCCGGACCCAGTCCGTATAGTTGCTGCCATCGTCTTCCAGCTTGGTTTTCTCTAGGAACGCGTTGAAGTTGAGGACAACGTGGGCCATTTGATCTACAAGACATATTGTAAAGATTTTAGACTAAGTTCATGATAATTAAGTTCATCTAATCAAATTATTCAATGAACTCCCACTCAGATAGACATCCCTCCAGTCATCTAAGTGAAACATGATCCGAGTTAACTAGGCTGTGTCCGATCATCACGTGAGACAGACTAGCCAACATCGGTGAACATCTTCATGTTGATCGTATCTTCTATACGACTCATGCTCAAACTTTCGGTCTTCCGTGTTCCGAGGCCATGTCTGTACATGCTAGGCTCGTCAAGTCAACCTAAGTGTATTGCGTGTGTAAATCTGGCTTACACCCGTTGTATTCTAACGTTAGAATCTATCACACCCGATCATCACGTGGTGCTTCGAAACAATGAACCTTCGCAACGGTGCACAGTTAGGGGGAACACTTTCTTGAAATTATTGCGAGGGATCATCTTATTTAAGCTACCGTCGTTCTAAGCAAATAAGATGTAAACATGATAAACATCACATGCAATCAAATAGTGACATGATATGGCCAATATCATTTGCTCCTTTTGATCTCCATCTTCGGGGCTCCATGATCATCGTTGTCACCGGCATGACACCATGATCTCCATCATCGTGTCTTCTTGAAGTTGTCTCATCATCTATTACTTCTACTACTATGGCTAACGCTTTAGAAATAAAGTAAAGTAATTACATGACGTTTATGTTGACACGCATGTCATAAATAAATAAAGACAACTCCTATGGCTCCTGCCGGTTGTCATACTCATCGACATGCAAGTCGTGATTCCTATTACAAGAACATGATCATCTCATACATCACATATATCATTCATCACATCCTTTGGCCATATCACATCACAAAACACTTGCTGCAAAAACAAGTTAGACGTCCTCTAATTGTTGTTGCAAGTTTTTATGTGGCTGCTATAGGTTTCTAGCAAGAACGTTTCTTACCTACGCCAAAACCACAACGTGAATTGCCAATTTCTATTCACCCTTCATAAGGACCCTGTTCATCAAATCCGATCCGACTAAAGTGGGAGAGACAGACACCCGCCAGCCACCTTATGCAACTAGTGAATGTCAGTCGGTGGAACCAATCTCACGTAAGCATACGTGTAAGGTCGGTCTGGGCCGCTTCATCCCATGATGCCGCCGAATCAAGATAAGACTAGTAACGGCAAGCAAATTGACAATATCGACGCCCACAACTGCTTTGTGTTCTACTCATGCATAGTCACTACACATAGACCTAGCTCATGATGCCACTATTGGGGAACGTAGCAGAATTTTAAAATTTTCTACGCATCACCAAGATCAATCTATGGAGTCATCTAGCAACGAGGGAGATAGGAGTGCATCTACATACCCTTGTAGATCATGCGCGGAAGCGTTCAAGAGAACGGGGTTGATGGAGTCGTACTCGACGTGATCCAAATCACCGATGACCAAGTGCCGAATGGACGGCACCTCTGCGTTCAACACACGTACGGTTGGGAAGACGTCTCCTCCAACTTGATCCAGTAAGGGGGCGAGGAGAGGTTGATGAAGATCCAGCAGCATGACGGCGTGGTGGTGGAAGCAACGGTGATCTCGGCAGGGCTTCGCCAAGCGTAGGGAGACGGAGGAGTGTCACGGGAGGGAGAGGGAGAGGCCAGGGGCTTGGGTGCGGCTGCCCTCCCTCCCCCCACTATATATAGGGTGCCAAGGGGGGGCGCCGGCCCTAGGAGATCCAATCTCCTAGGAGGGGGGGGGGGCGGCCAAGGGGTGCCTTGCCCCCCAAGGCAAGGGTGGCGCCCCCACCCCTAGGGTTTCCAACCCTAGGCGCAGGGGGAGGCCCAAGGGGGGGCGCACCAGCCCACTAGGGGCTGGTTCCCCTCCCACTTCAGCCCATGGGGCCCTCCGGGATAGGTGGCCCCACCCGGTGGACCCCCGGGACCCTTCCGGTGGTCCCGGTACAATACCGATTACCCCCGAAACTTTCCCGATGGCCGAAACTTGACTTCCTATATATAAATCTTCACCTCCGGACCATTCTAGAGCTCCTCGTGATGTCCGGGATCTCATCCGGGACTCCGAACAACTTTCGGGTTATCGTATGCTAATATCTCTACAACCCTAGCGTCACCGAACCTTAAGTGTGTAGACCATACGGGTTCGGGAGACATGCAGACATGACCGAGACGCCTCTCCGGTCAATAACCAACAGCGGGATCTGGATACCCATGTTGGCTCCCACATGCTCCACGATGATCTCATCGGATGAACCACGATGTCGAGGATTCAATCAATCTGTATACAATTCCCTTTGTCAATCGGTACGTTACTTGCCCGAGACTCGATCGTTGGTATTCCAATACCTAGTTCAATCTCGTTACCGGCAAGTCACTTTACTCGTGCCGTAATGCATGATCCCGTGATCAACAACTTGGTCACATTGAGCTCATTATGATGATGCATTACCGAGTGGACCCAGAGATACCTCTCCATCATACGGAGTGACAAATCCCAGTCTTGATTCATGCCAACCCAACAGATACTTTCGGAGATACCTGTAATGTACCTTTATAGTCACCCAGTTACATTGTGACGTTTGGCACACCCAAGGCACTCCTACGATATCCGGGTGTTGCACAATCTCATGGTCTAAGGAAATGATACTTGACATTCAGAAAAGCTACAGCAAACGAACTACACGATCTTTGAGCTATGCTTAGGATTGGGTCTTGTCCATCACATCATTCTCCTAATGATGTGATCCCGTTATCAATGACATCCAATGTCCATAGTCAGGAAACCATGACTATCTTTTGATCAACGAGATAGTCAACTAGAGGCTCACTAGGGACGTGTTGTGGTCTATGTATTCACACATGTATTACAATTTCCGGATAACACAATTATAGCATGAATAGACAATTATCATGAACAAAGAAATATAATAATAACCATTTTATTATTGCCTCTAGGGCATATTTCCAACACATAGATGTGGTGGGCTCCTACTTCTATGACAAAAAATCATGACAGAAAATGGGCTTTTCGTCCTGGGCGGGCCGGAGACGCAGCTGCATGACATTCCTTGGGCAGTCCATGACGGATAAAACCGTGGTAGAAGCGAGGGCGAGGAAAATTTCGGGGAGTTCCCGGTTACGGTGGGAGGTCGGGGGCCGAGCGATGCGCGTTTCTCTCATACACGTACGCGCATGTGTGCGAGGCATTGGGCTCTAACTGAACCTGAGCGATTGCACTGCAGGCTACGCGTTACTGAACCCGAGCGATCGATCGATGGCTGTTAACTGAACCCGATCGAGCGATTCCTTCGCTACTGCTGCAAACTGAAGCCGATCGATGCTGCCTCTGGATGAACAGTGAGCATTGCGGGGGGTGGTGGTGGGGGGGGGTTGGATGAACAGTTCCCGGTGGGGGTGGATGAACAGGACCCCATGGTGTTGCCTCTGGATGAACAGGACCCTGATCGATCGAGCCGGTTGGAGCTGGATGAACAGGACCCCGTGGAGAGCTGGATGAACAGGACCACCCCGTGGAGGGCAGGATGAACAGTAGACGGTGGAGGGCAGGATGATCAGTAGCCCGTGGAGGGGTGGTTGAACAGGAGCCCGTGGAGAGGGCTGGTTGAATAGTAGCCAGTGGAGTAGCGCGCGGTGGAGGCTGGATGAACAGGAGCCCGTGGATGAACAGTTGCAGGTGGAGGATGGAGGAGATCGATGGTGGATGAACAATAGCTCGTGGAGGCTGGAGGGGGCCGACGGTGGAGATGAACAGTATCCTGTGGAGTCCCGTTTTGCGGTACGCCACACCCCTCCCGATGAACAGGACCCCCGTTTCGACTGTAGCGCTCCAACATAAGTCCATTTCGTCCGTTTTGCGGTATGCCACACCCCTCCCGATGAATAGGACCCCCGTTTCGATCGTAGGAGGTCCATTTCCTCCGTTTTACGGTACCAGACCCCTCCCGATCAACAGGACCCCGTTCCGAACGTAGGAAGTCTGTTTCCTCCGTTGTGCGGTACGCCAGGCCTCGTTTCCATCGCCTGTTCCGTCCAAGACCTCCCGATGAACACGACCACGCATTCCGTTTCGACCCAGCCGGTTGGCTCCCACGCGTTCCATTGCCTCCCCATGAACACGACGCATTTCGTTGCCTCCCCATGAACACAACGCATTCCGTTGCCTCCCCATGAACACGACGATGATGCTGTTTCTTCGTTCCGACCCAGCCATGTACACGAGCCCTGGCCGTAGGTATGCGCGAGTAGGCGTTCGAGAGCCCGCCCGTATGTACACATACGTGGCCGTATTTTCTTTCTTGCACCCTGGCCGCTGTACGTACGTGTACATGCTACGTGCACGCCTCTACTACGAGACGTGTGCGCCTCTACTACGACACATGCGCGCCTCTACATCGACCAGTATGCACGTACATGTTCGCGACCAGAATGCCAACGCTACGTACGCTTCGACCAGGTGGGTCCCGACTGTCAGGCACTTCCTTGCCTGTGAAGATGTAGCTGGTGGGTCCCAGCAGTCAGGGAGCGAATCGTTTTTTTGCCCGGACGCACTTCCTTGTGTGCGAAGATGTAACTGGTGGGTCCCAGCAGTCAGGGGAAAACGTTTTTTCACGAAATACAGTGGCCCGTCCGATGGGTACCAGCTGTCAGGTGGAGGAATCATCATTTTCCGCATAATAAGGAGGCACTTCCTTGCTGCGGCTGTGGACCCAGCTGTCAGCCTCTCCACGTACAGTCCACGTCCGATGGAAGTCGTTTCTTGACCACATTGACCACGCCGCACCGAGAGCACCAGGGCGGTGGACGACGGCGAGGCCTAGGAAGGGGACGACACGGAGGCAGGGAAGACTCGACAGTTGTTTCCCACGTGGAGGGGAGTACGACTGTACGAGGGTTTACTGGTTCGTCTGCCATCGCCGGAGAATAACAGCAGGTGTGGGTGAGTAGAGGGATGGCTAGGCCAGCGATGGGAGTACGGTTGGGCGGTGAGGCCTGCGCGGCAGCAGCTGGCCGCGAGGAGGAGGGAGCAGGCAGTCCCGCCGGCGCTTGTTTGAGCGGCTGGAGTAGGAAGAGCAGAGATTGAAGAAGCACGACGGCCGTTGGATGGACATCCAACAGTCAGTGCTTGTGCGTCAACCTTTTTTTAGGAAAGCCTCAAATCTGTGGAAAACAACATACAACCCATCTGCCATTATTTCTAATAATTACAGCCAATTTGGTAATTCTTAAGGTTTCTTTGGAGCCCATATTCTTTTTGTTAGCATTACAGCCCATATTGTGGCAACGTTAAAAAATTATACGAAATTTTGCATATTTTGGTGCGGCCTGAAATGTTTTTAATCCCGAAATTTCGACTCACATTCAAACTGATTTTAAAAATAAATGTATATCAATATAAATCCAACAAATTCTCCACGCATAAAAATTAATGTAATTTAAAATCTTGAAATAAAAAAAAGATATTTGAAACTAATTGCCAGTTTGATGTGTTTTAAAAATGTACAACCCATTTCTCATTACTGATGGGCCATTTTCTCGGTAAGCCGAATGAAAGCTCTCCTCCTCTTGAAAGATTTGCAGCCCAACAGGCCTGACAAAGCGACTTACTTGGCAAATCACAAAAAAACTGGGCTGTGGCCGTGGACCTAGCTGTCAGCCTCTCCACGTATAGTACTCTTCCGATGAAAGTCGTTCCGTGACCATGTTGACCACGCCACGCGGGGAGCACCACGGCAGTGGACGACGGCGAGGCCTAGGAAGGGGATGATGCGGCAGTGGAAGCCCGTGCAGAGAGGACTACGAGGGTTCACTGGTTCGACTACGGTGTGAGGCTGTCATCACCGCAGGGCCTGGCCAGCGGTGGGAATAGTAGGGGGCGGTGAGGCCTCTGCGGCAGCATAGCCGGCCACGGGAGGCAGGAGCATGCGACATGACCGGTGCTGCTTTGGGCAGCTGGAGCAAGAAGACCAGAGGTTGACGAAGCACTACGGCCGTTGGATGGACATCGTACGGTCACTGGAACTAGAATCGTTCATATTGACTAAGTTGACAAAGCCCTTTGTCCCTGTCAACTTAGTAGGCCCACAAGTCAGCCTCCCAGCAAGGTGGGTCCCAGCTAGCCGGGGGAGTATTCATTTTTTTGTGCGTAATAAGGAGGCACTTCCGGTGGGTCCGAGCTGACAGCGGGGGAACGTTTTTTTCGTGAAATATGGTGGCCCGTCCGGTAGGTCCCAGCAGTCAGGGGGAACCGACTTTTTTTCACAAAATACTGGTGGCCCGTCCGGTGGGTCCCTGCTGTGAGGTGGAGGAATAATTATTTTCCGCGTAATAAGGAGGCACTTCCTTGCGGCTGCCATGGACCCAGCTGTCAGCCTCTCCACGTACAGTACTCTTCTGATGGAAGTTGGTCGTTGACCACATTGACCACGCCACGCCGAGAGCACCACAGCGGTGGACGACAGTGAGGCCTAGGAAGGGGACGATGCGGAGCCGTGCAAGATGCGGCAGTGGATGCCCACGCGGAGAGGAGTATGAGCGTTCACTGGTTCGGCTGCGGTGTGAGGCTGCCGTCACCGCAGAATAACAGGGGGTGTGGGTGAGTGGAGGGATGGCCTGGCCAGTGGTGGGAGTAGTATGGGGACGGTGAGGCCTTCGCGGTAGCATAGCCGGCCACGGGAGGCAGGAGCAGGCGGCACGACCGGCGCTGCTTTGGGCGGCTGGACCAAGAAGACCAGAGGTTGAAGAAGCACTATGGCCGTTGGATGGACATCATATGGTCACTGGAGTATTGACTAAGTTGACAAAGCTCTCCGTCCCTGTCAACTTAGTAGGCCCACAAGTTAGCCCAACAATATGGTGGGTCCCACCTAGCAGGGGGGTATTCATTTTTTTGGGCGTAATAAGGAGGCACTTCCTTGCGTGCGAAGATATAGCTGGTGGGTACGACTTGTCAGCGGAGGGAATGTTTTTTTCGCGAAATACAGAGGCCCTTCCTATGGGTCCTACCTGTCAGGTGGAGGAATCATTATTTTGCGCGTAATAAGGAGGCATTTCCTTGCTTGTTGCCGTGAACCCAGCTGTCAGCCTCTCCACGTACAGTCCACTTCCGATGGATGTCGTTCATTGACCACGTTGACCAGGCCGCGCCAAGAGCACCCGGGCGGTGGACGATGGCGAGGCCTAGGAAGGGAACGACACGGAGCCAGGGAGTACTCAATAGTTGTTTCCCATGCGGAGGAGTACGAGGGTTTACTGGTTCATCTGCCGTCGCCGGAGAATAACAACATGTGTGGGTGAGTAGAGGGATGGCTAGGCCAGCGATGGGAGTACGGTGCGGCCGTGAGGCCTGCACGGCAGCATAGCCGGCCGCGGGAGGAGGGAGTAGGCAGTCCCGCCGGCGCTTGTTTGAGCGGCCTGAGCATGAAGAGCAGAGATTGAAGAAGCACGACAGCCGTTGGATGGACATCCAACAGTCACTGCTCCCGTGTGTTGACTAAGTTGACAGGGTGTTGCGTGTGCGTCAACCTTTTTTTATGAAAGCATACGCGTCAACCTGTAGTAGGCGCACAAGTTAGCCTCAAATCTGTGGAAAACAGCATACATCCCATCTGCCATTATTTCTAATAATGTACAGCCCATTTGCTAATTCTTAAGAATTTTTTTGGAGCCCATCTTCTTTTTGTTAGCATCACACTCCATATTGTGGCCACGGTTAAAAAGTATATGAAATTTTGCATATTTCGGTGCGGTCAACTGTTTTTTAATCTAGAAATATCGATTCACGTTCAAACTATTTTGAAAAATAATTTATATAAATATAAAATCAAACTAATTGTCCACGCATAAAAATCAATGGAATTTAAGATCTTGTAATGAAAAAAATTGAAACTAATTCCCGGTTTGATGTGTTTTAAAAATGTACAACCCATTTCTGGGAAAACCGAATGAACTCTCCTCGTCTTGAAAGATTTGCAGCCCAGCAGGGCCGATAAAGAAAGTAGGCCTTGTTTGGGTATTTCTTAAAAAAAAATAGAACTGGGCTAGCCATTTTCAGCAAGAAAAAAACACAACTGGGCTCATGATGTGGTAAACATAAATAAAACCCTGGCTAGACGGGCCATAGCCCCCGCACAGCCCCGTTGTTACCCTGATCCATTGCTAAAACTAGTATAAATAACAACCGCTTGTTCCTAAAAAGAAACCGCGCGACTTGCTGGGTCCCTGGTGTCAGCCGCTCGTAGTGTAATTCTCTCGTTTATTGACTACGTTGACAATGTCGTGAGCCCCAGATGTCCAACCATTAGGAGGAACCATATTTTTGGGCTTGTACTATAGAGGCACTTGCTTGCGTACTGCCATGACGCTGGTGGGTCCCTACTGTCATCCTCTCCACGTACAGCCATCTCCTTGTTCCTCTCGGTTGTTGACGACGTTGACAACGCAAGAGGGCGGCGCACCGCGCACGGCGAGCGAACCAAGGCCGCAAGGCGGAGGACAACGGCGAGGCCTCGGACGGAATGAACAGGAGCCGTTGAAGATGCGCCGGTCCAGTCGCAAGCGGAGGGGAGTACGAGGGTTGACTGGTTCGGGCGCGGGTGCGTGTTGGGGCTGACGTCGCTGGAGAATAACAGGACGTGTGGGGGAATAGAGGGATGGACTGGCCAACGCTGGAGGGTACGTACGGTAGGGCGGTGGAGGCGCAGCCAACCATGGGAGGCGGGAGGAGGCGGAGCCGATGGGGTGGTTTGGTTTGGGCGATTGGAGGAAGAAGAAGACAAGAGATATAAGATACACGACAGATGTTGGATGTCAATCCAACGGCTGGTAGGCAGAATCGTTTGTTGACTGGCTAGTAAGTCGACACCACCTTGGATAGGCTATTTCCTCGCGGGTCCCAAATGTTAGAATCCAAATCTATCACGGTCATGCAGCCTTTCCTATGAAAATTTACAGCCCATTTGATGTGCTAGTTCGAAATAAGTTTGTGGGTGCTGGTGGGGGCTAATCCCTTGGCTTCTGTAATGCACAGTGAGCTCAAGCAGTCAGCGAGAGTGATGGTATTTCCCTTGGTTTGGATTTGTTAAAATATTTCACTCTAAATTAAACGAATGGCAAGCCATTTGCCTTGTTTCAAAGAAAATATGACAGTCGCAGCCTAGTTGAAAAAGGGCAGGAACATCTAACTCCAGCTTACAAACTGTACGAAAGCACGAGGGTTAATTGTTCATCAGGTTTACAAAAAAACTAGATTGAAAAGGGCAACAACATCTAACTCCAGCACTATTTTCGGCAGTCACAGTCAAATGGATCGGTCAGGTCCATAGAATGAACATCCTGGGTCGTGAAATTTACTGGATTATGACCATAATATGTTGTAAATAGAAGCCCGACACGTTCAGAAGCTCTTTTGCCCACCTGAAACTCCTTTTTTTGCTCTTCGACATACCCATCCGTCAAAAACATGCTGCTGATAAACTTAAGCCTGATGGACAATAGTAACCTCGCATTTAGTAGGAAGAATGTGACAAATCTTGTGTTTGCACGGTTGGCTACATATTGTTCTAGCGTTATTGTCTTCAATCGAATCTCATGAGAAGTGAGAAAATCCCGATGCTTACGAATCCACCGATTGGTTATAACTTTCTTACCCCGTCCTGTTGCCTAAATAGACATGAAGATTGAAAACAGTTAAGTTCAAAAAGAAGAGTGTCAAAAGAGCAACAGCTGGACGGTTATTTCTAGTACACTATATACGGGCTTCCAATGTGCGTGAAATTATCACCTTTATATACAACTTCTCCAGACATGGAAAGCATTGCAGCAAGCCAATAATTTTGTTCAGATCAAAGCTATTCATTTGGATTGACATCCCAAATTTTCAATTTGGAATGTTATACATTAGATCATCATTGCATATCATAATTTATTTGCTTTTGGTTTTGATCCTAGAAATTCCATGCAACTCAAGGACCCATGGAGAGAGTTGGGGATTTCGTTATTTTCATATTTGAGTTTTCTCAAATTTTGCGAATAGGATCATTTGATTTTAATTATTTTATCATCAGTTATTTCTATTACAAAAATATGAGAGAGGGAATAAAATGAATTTCCCAAAATAAAGAAATATTGAGGATTTAATAATAAAATCAAACAAGATTTTATTTCGGAGTTTTTTGGTATTTTATTTGAATTTAGGAAAAATGTGCGTTTTTCAAAATTGCATTTAGGCCCCAAATAAATGTTCACCTTGTGCGGCTTGATTTTAGAAGCCCGAGAAAATTTATTTCGGGATTTTTGGAGTCCGTTTAGTATTTTTTTATTTGTTTTTCTGCGCGAAATAATTAAAAAAAATGTGAACCGACTTTGGGCCGTACCCGAGCGGGACTCCGCCCGGGGGCAGCCTTTAAATAGCCGCCGCCTGAGCCGCCCCAGCCCACCAGAGCCGCCGCCAACCCTAACCCTAGCCGCGCCTCGATCCACGCGCCCGCCGCCGCCGCCGGAGCCGCCGCCGACCTGCCTCCCGAGGTAAAAAAAAGAAAAAAGGGAAAAAAGGGGTCGCAATTTTATTTTTTTAGTTTCATTTTTTAAATAGATCGGTTTTTCCGATTTATTTATTTAGCAAGCGTTCGTCCGTTCGTTCGTTCTAGCGAACGTTCATCGTTTTTCTTTTTCTCGGATTAAATCCGCGATTTTTCTGATCGCGATTCCTGATCCGATTTTCGTTTTAGTATAACTTTTCGCTCGGTTATCGGAATCAGGCGATTCAAGTGCCTGGAGTTTCGTCTCGAAACCCTCTAACCGTTTACCCAACTTAAAAAAGTTTTTGCCACTGTAAAAATTGCTCTAGATCCAGAATAGTGAACGAAGCTTGTTTCTTTTGCCGTTTGACTTTTGTTGCTTTGTTTGATTTGATTCATTTTGCAAACCGGAATTCTTAAGTTGAACCTTCCGGTTAGATCTCTTATTTGAGTTTTACCTGTGCATTATATGAATACTTATTGTATGCTTGTTTGTTTGTCTGCGATAGAATATCCGGAGTGCGCCGCCTGTTACTTCGAATCTCTAGGTTTCGCGGATCATCAGCAAGGCAAGTAACACTTTGATCATACCTCCTACTACCCAGTTTTATTGCATTAGATCAATCCTCAAACATTGCATGATTAGGATCTAATTAAATTGTGGGATGGGAAGTAGTTGAGGTAGTACCTATTACCTGTTTATTTTCAAACCTTTGGGAGTTACTTCTACGTTTGCTTACTATTGCTATGCTATGCTAGTAGACGTGGATTGGGTGAGTGATATCCATGACAGATGTGAGTTTGTTAATTAATGGTTTACCTAAGGCGGCAACTTAAATACACATCTGGGTGGATTGAGGTACCTGGTTATTCCAGGATTGCCTGTCTAGGCACCTGGGTAGACCCGGATTGCCTGTTTTCTTTATGGACCGCCACCCAGGCCCAAAGGGATCATGATATTTTTCATACTAGAAACTTCCGTGTGTAGCCACAAGCTATTATGGGCTCTAGCATAGTTGATTAAGTCGTGCGAACTCTTACAGGGTAGACTAGCAGATGTAGGGGAAAGTAGGTGTAATGGTCTATCCATCGTAAGGTGCTAGCTCTTCTGAAAGACTATGTCTCGGTCATCCGTCTTCTCAAACACCATGTAGTGCGAGAAACCAAATGGAGGCGATCGAGTCTTGTGGGGAAAAGTGCGCAAACCTCTGCAGAGTGTATAAACTAATCATGGTTAGCCGTGTCCCCGGTTATGGACAGTTTGAGTATCTAGTACTTGGATTATCATGTGAATCTCAACATGTTACTCTAAATTAATTTTGTTGGGTTTTGTTAATGATGATGCTTAATTGGGATTGAGAATGCTGTCAACCATTCTCAATGTTTAACAACTACTCTGATAGTTAATTAAAATTTATTCCTTTGTAGTAGGGAAAAATTTGCTTTACGCAAAACTGTAACCATAGATCTTTCCACCAGCCAAATATGCATATAGTATAGCTGTTTCATTCCATTACTCTCTATGTGCTACTTTGCCAGCATATTCCATGTGCTGACCCGTTTCGGGCTGCAACGTTAATGTTGCAGACTTTTTAGACAATGATTAAGGAGTTTTTAGGTCGTGGTTCTATACTTAGTGATGCCGTTGGAGTTGATGGACTCACTTATCTTCCAAGCCTTGCGCTGTTATAGTTATTAGATGGCCTTAAGCCATATTTATTATAATAAGTTCTCTATTGAGACACTTGATGTAATAAGTGTGTGATTGCTACTCTATTATAAATCCTCCGAGTACTGTGTGGTGTCAGCATTACTGATCCAGGGATGACACCTGAGCACAGAGATCAGACTGTTTGAGGTCTGGTCGCTACGTAGGTGGTATCAGAGCACACGCTGACTATAGGACACGACCACTAAGCTAAAGACCTAGATCACTATTCACTCTCTTCTCTTCTAACCTCTCATCTTTTCTACTCTTTAGGATGGCGGATGCAAGGAACAAGTTCATGCAACCAGATGAAGATACACCCTTTGGACGTCACTTGAAGGAAGTCACTAAATACCTGAACATAGGAGTACCAAGCTTCACCGAAACCTACAACGCCACTTTACCTGAAGAAGAGCGCTGGATGATTCAAGTTCAAGTTCCAGGAAGGACATTCATGCCAGTCACTGAGCCCATAGAGTTTTCTTTTAATGCACCAACTTGGAGTCTAGGAAAGAGCATGGCAGCTCATATCGCCATGGGACGCATTGGAGAAGTCTACCGCAATGATCTCAAGGATACTATCTTCCAGATTTGTGGGCGCCAAGATGAGCACTGGGAGATGATCAGCACCAGGAAGGATAGATCCGTTGCAGCTTTTATCCAGGAATTAAACCAGCACATTCGACGACAAGAGAATCAGATGTGCGCCGACATGATAGACCTGAAGAAGGCTAAGACAAGAATCAAGGAACTGGAGGAAGAACTTAAGGCTACACGTGAATATTATGAAGAAGAAATTGAAGTATTAGTGGATAAGAATGCCGACCTAACAATGAAGATCGGGATATTTATGGGAGGCCCTACACCAGTAGAAGAAGACGAAGAACCCAAGGAGATTCGCTCGGAAGACTACATCATCATCGACGACACCGACTCGGATCCAGATGATAGCGATGATGACTATGTTGATGAAGCCAGAGCAGATATCATGGAGTCTGCAACCGAAGAATATTTCTAGTAGACCACCTCATCAGTAGTAGTACTCCACCATGTAAATACAGTAGTCCGAGCACTTTTGCGATAGTTAGATCGATTGTATGCCCTTTTTTGGTTGAATGAAGTGAATTGTTTGTTTTTGCCTCATGTGCATATGGGTAGAGTTTTCTCTTTAGACCCCCTCTATTCTTAAATCTCATCTTTTCTAAACCCTCAGATGCCTCCGAGACGTGACCCCGGATTTACCTTTCCACCGGAGCTCACCTAGTTGATCCAGCAGCAGAACATATTGATGCAGTTGCTAGTCCAGAATCAGAATCAGGGGAACAACAACAACAACCCACCACCACCACCACCTGTTGATCACTTAGCCCGTTTTCTTAGGCTGAATCCGCCGGTGTTTTCCAGTAGCACCGAGCCGATAGTAGCAGATGATTGGCTCCGCAAGACATCTAGAGAGTTGACCACAGCAGGATGCACAGATGCGGAGAAGGTGAAGTTTGCCGCACATCAGCTTGAAGGACCCGCAGCATCATGGTGGGAGAATTTCATAGCCACTTTCCCTGTTGACACTGTCACATGGGACCAGTTTCAGCAGGCTTTTCGAACTGCCCATGTTTCAGCACGAGCTATGTCCATGAAGAAGCGAGAGTTTTGCAACTTGCGCCAAGGAGGACGGACAGTTGGCCAGTATGTGGAGGACTTTAGTAAATTAGCACGTTATGCCCCAGATGACGTTGCTATGGATGCAGCTAAGCAGGAGAAGTTTCTGGAAGGACTGAATGATGAGTTGAGCATGCAGTTGATGGTAGCAACCTTCAACAACTACCAGGAGTTGGTAGACCGTGCTCTTATGATTGAAGGGAAGCAGCAGCAGATTGAGAACCGCAAGAGGAAGTATGGACAAGGGAAGTACAATTCAGGAGCTCAGCAGAAGCCACGTTTTACCCCTAGACCGGGAGGACATTTTCAGCATACCCATGGAGGAGGTAGCTCGCACAATCACAACGACACCAAGAATGGAAATGGCAATGGAGGAAGCAATGGACAGAACCGTACCAACCCATCAACCCCAGCCAAGAAAGACCTGAGCCAAGTCACTTGCTTTAAGTGCCAGAAGACCGAACATTATGCCAATGAATGTCCTGAAGGCCAGATTGGCAATGGAAGCTCTGGGAAGAAGCCGAACCCTTTCAACAGGGGATAGGTGAACCACGTTAACGTGGAGGAGGTTGAAGAGCAACCGGATGCCGTAATCGGTAAGTTTTTGGTTAAGTCAATTACTGCACTCGTTCTTTTTGATACTGGTGCATCGCATTCATACATATCAAGGGGATTTGTGGATAAGTATAACTTGCCCACTAAGGTTCTTAGAACACCTATGCTAGTAAGCTCACCAGGAGCGGAGTATATGGCCAGTCAAGGATGTTTTCAAGTGCCATTGAGTATAGGTAGGCATGTGTTTCCCTCGAATTTAATCATTTTGGAATCACAAGGATTGGATATAATTCTGGGTATGGATTGGCTGTCGATGTATGGAGGAAACATCGATTGCGCTAGTAAGACAATTTTGCTTACCACCCCAGAAGGGAGAAGCATCAAGTATGTATCCCGACATGTGCCAAAAGGGACTCAAGTAAATTGTTTAACAGGAGTTGTGCAGGAGGAAGTACCAGTGGTAAGGGATCTCCCTGAAGTATTTCCAGAGGAGTTTCCAGGCATGCCACCGGATAGAGATATTGAGTTTTTGATCGAGCTATTGCCAGGCACAGGGCTAATATCGAAGAGACCATACAGGATGCCTGCAAAGGATTTGGTGGAGATTAAGAAGCAGATTAAGGAGTTATTAGATAAGGGATATATTCGCCCAAGTTCTTCGCCTTGGGGATCGCCAGTACTTCTAGTGGAGAAGAAGGATGGATCGTTAAGGATGGTTGTTGATTATCGAGGATTGAATGAAGTAACCATCAAGAACAAGTACCCACTACCAATGATCAATGATCTGTTTGATCGATTGCAAAGAGCTAAGGTATTTTCCAAGATCGATCTGCGATCAGGATACCACCAGTTGAAGATTCGAGAACAGGATATACCTAAGACAGCTTTTACCACCAGGTATGGGCTGTACGAGTATACCGTTATGTCATTTGGTCTGACTAACGCACCTGCCTATTTTATGAATGTGATGAACAAAGTGTTTATGGAGTTCTTGGATAAGTTCGTCGTGGTGTTCATTGATGATATTCTGGTTTACTCGAAAAGTGAAGAGGAACATAAGGAGCATTTGCGATTGGTACTTGAGAAGCTCAAAGAACATCAGTTGTATGCCAAGTTCAGCAAATGTGAGTTTGGTTGAAGGAAGTAGGATTCCTCGGACACGTTATATCCGGAGAAGGTATAGCAGTAGATCCCACTAAGGTTGATACCATGACAAATTGGGAAGCCCCAACAACGGTTGGAGAGATCCGGAGTTTTCTTGGACTCGCAGGATACTACCGGAGATTCATTGAGAATTTCTCAAAGATTGCGAAGCCTATGACGGAGTTATTAAAGAAGGATACCAAGTTCAAATGGACTAAGGAATGTGAGGCTAGTTTCCAGGAGTTGAAGAAACGCTTGGTTACTTCACCAGTGTTGATTTTGCCAGACCAGACCAAGGATTATGAGGTGTATTGCGATGCTTCACGTCGAGGACTTGGAGCAGTGCTTATGCAGGAAGGGGGAGTTGTTTCATATGCCTCGAGAAAACTGAAACCTCACAGTTGAATTATGCTACGCATGATTTGGAGTTAGCAGTTGTAGTTCATGCACTGAAGACTTGGAGACATTTCCTCAGAGAAGCTCAGAAGACTGACAAGGAGATTGCCTCTATAAAGGAGAAAATGAGCGAAGGAAAGGCTAAAGGATTTCATGAGGATGAGCACGACACCCTATGGTTTGAAGACCGTGTTTATGTGCCCAATGACCCGGAAATCAGGAAGTTGATTCTGTAAGAGGCACACGATTCACCATATTCGATTCACCCAGGAAATACCAAGATGTATTTGGATTTGAAGGATATTTTCTGGTGGACCGGAATGAAGAAGGATATTGCGGAGTATGTAGCAGTTTGTGATGTATGTCAGAGAGTAAAGGCAGAGCATCAGAAGCCAGCAGGATTGCTACAACCATTGCCGATACCCGAATGGAAGTGGGATAAGTTAGGCATGGATTTTATCGCAGGATTACCCAGGACTCATTCAGGCTATGACTCGATTTGGGTTGTAGTTGATCGGTTGACGAAAGTAGATAATTTCATCCCAGTAAAGACCACTTACACCAGTGCTAAGTTGGCAAAGATATACATGACCAGGATTGTATGCTTACATGGAGTTCCGAGGAGTATAGTATCAGATAGAGGAACCCAGTTTACCTCAAAGTTCTAGAATCAGTTGCATGAAACTTTGGGTATCGGGCTAGAGTTCAGCACAGCTTTTCATCCACAGACAGATGGACAGACCGAGAGAGTAAATCAGATTTTGGAGGACATGCTGAGAGCTTGTGCGCTAGATTATGGATCTAGTTGGGACGAGAATTTGCCGTATGCAGAGTTCTCTTACAACAACAGCTATCAATCCAGTTTAAAGATGGCCCCTTTCGAAGCCTTGTACGGAAGGAGGTGCAGGACACCGTTGTTGTGGGATGAAGTTGAAGACCGCCAGTTGTTTGGACCTGACTTGATTAAGGAGTCTGAATAGAAGGTGAAATTGATTCGCGATAGGCTCAAGATAGCCCAGTCCAGACAGAAGAGTTATGCAGATTCTAAACGCAAGGAGACAGTTTACAAAGTTGGAGATAGAGCTTATCTTCGAGTATCCCCACTTCGGGGAACAAAGCGCTTTGGTGTTAAAGGAAAGTTAGCGCCACGATTTGTAGGACCATACCGAGTATTGGAACATATGGGAGAAGTGGCCTACAAGTTGGAATTGCCTGAAGGATTGTCAGGAGTTCATGATGTGTTCCACGTTTCTCAGTTAAAGAAGTGCCACGCGGAGATGGCTGACATACCGCTAAGAGACACCGTGCCATTGGAAGCAATTCAGTTGGATAACGATTTGACCTATGAGGAGAAACCAGTTAAGATTCTAGAATATGCCAGTCGAGTCACCCGCAGCAAGGTTATCAAGTTTTGTAAGGTTCAATGGAGCCACCACACGGAGGATGAAGCCACTTGGGAGCGAGAGGAAGATTTGCTCAAAGGACCACCCTCACCTATTTTCTAGCCAACCCGAATCTCAAGGGCGAGATTCATCTTAAGGGGGGTAGGTTTGTAACATCCCAAATTTTCAATTTGGAATGTTATACATTAGATCATCATTGCATATCATAATTTATTTGCTTTTGGTTTTGATCCTAGAAATTCCACGCAACTCAAGGACCCACGGAGAGAGTTGGGGATTTCGTTATTTTCATATTTGAGTTTTCTCAAATTTTGCGAATAGGATCATTTGATTTTAATTATTTTATCATCAATTATTTCTATTACAAAAATATGAGAGAGGGAATAAAATGACTTTCCCAAAATAAAGAAATATTGAGGATTTAATAATAAAATCAAACAAGATTTTATTTCGGAGTTTTTCGGTATTTTATTTCAATTTAGGAAAAATGTGCGTTTTTCAAAATTGCATTTAGGCCCCAAATAAATGTTCACCTTGTGCGGATTGATTTTAGAAACCCGAGAAAATTTATTTCGGGATTTTTGGAGTCCGTTTAGTATTTCTTTTATTTGTTTTCCTGCGCGAAATAATTAAAAAAACGCAAACCAACTTTGGGCCGTACCCGAGCGGGACTCCGCCCGGGGGCAGCCTTTAAATAGCCGCCGCCCAAGCCGCCCCAGCCCACCAGAGCCGCCGCCAACCCTAACCCTAGCCGCGCCTCGATCCGTGCGCCCGCCGCCGCCGCCCGAGCCGCCGGAGCCGCCGCCGACCCACCTCCCGAGGTAAAAAAAGGAAAAAAGGGGTCGCGGTTTTATTTTTTTTAGTTTTGGTTTTTTTAAATAGATCGGTTTTTCCGATTTATTTATTTAGCGAGCGTTCGTTCGTTCGTTCGTTCTAGCGAACGTTCGTTGTTTTTCTTTTTCTCGGATTAAATCCGCGATTTTTCTGATCGCGATTCCTGATCCGATTTTCGTTTTAGTATAACTTTTCGCTCGGTTATCGGAATCAGGCGATTCATGCGCCTGGAGTTTCGTCTCGAAACCCTCTAATCGTTTACCCAACTTAAACAAGTTTTTGCCACTGTAAAAATTGCCCTAGATCCAGAATAGTAAATGAAGCTTGTTTCTGTTGCCGTTTGACTTTTGTTGCTTCGTTTGATTTGATTCTTTTTGCAAACCAGAGTTCTTAAGTTGAACCTTCTGGTTAGATCTCTTATTTGTGTTTTACCTGTGCATTAGATGAATACTTATTGTATGCTTGTTTGTTTGTCTGCGATAGAATACCCGGAGTGCGCTGCCTGTTACTTCGAATCTCTAGGTTTCGCGGATCATCAGCAAGGCAAGTAACACTTTGATCATACCTCTTACTACCCAGTTTTATTGCATTAGATCAATCCTCAAACATTGCATGATTAGGATCTAATTAAATTGTGGGATGGGAAGTAGTTGAGGTAGTACCTATTACCTGTTTATTTTCAAACCTTTGGGAGTTACTTCTACGTTTGCTTACTATTGCTATGCTATGCTAGTAGACGTGGATTGGGTGAGTGATATCCATGACAGATGTGAGTTTGTTAATTAATGGTTTATCTAAGGTGGCAACTTAAATACACATCTGGGTGGATTGAGGTACCTGGTTATTCCAGGATTGCCTGTTTTCTTTATGGACCGCCACCCAGGCCCAAAGGGATCATGAGATTTTTCATACTAGAAACTTCCGTGTGCAGCCACAAGCTATTATGGGCTCTAGCATAGTTGATTAAGTCGTGCGAACTCTTACAGGGTAGACTAGCAGATGTAGGGGAAAGTAGGTGTAACGGTCTATCCATCGTAAGGTGCTAGCGCTTCTGAAAGACTATGTCTCGGTCATCCGTCTTCTCAAACACCATGTAGTGCGAGAAACCAAATGGAGGTGATCGAGTCTTGTGGGGAAAAGTGCGCAAACCTCTGCAGAGTGTATAAACTAATCATGGTTAGCCGTGTCCCCGGTTATGGACAGTTTGAGTATCTAGTACTTGGATTATCATGTGAATCTCAACATGTTACTCTAAATTAATTTTGTTGGGTTTTGTTAATGGTGATGCTTAATTGGGATTGAGAATGCTGTCAACCATTCTCAATGTTTAACAACTACCCTGATAGTTAATTAAAATTTATTCCTTTGTAGTAGGGAAAAATTTGCTTTACGCAAAACTGTAACCATAGAGCTTTCCACCAGCCAAATATGCATATAGTATAGCTGTTTCATTCCATTACTCTCTATGTGCTACTTTGCCAGCATATTCCATGTGCTGACCCGTTTCGGGCTGCAACGTTAATGTTGCAGACTTTTTAGACAATGATTAAGGAGTTTTTAGGTCGTGGTTCTATACTCAGTGATGCCGTTGGAGTTGATGGACTCACTTATCTTCCAAGCCTTGCGCTGTTATAGTTATTAGATGGCCTTAAGCCATATTTATTGTAATAAGTTCTCTATTGAGACACTCGATGTAATAAGTGTGTGATTGCTACTCTATTATAAATCCTCCGAGTACTGTGTGGTGTCAGCATTACTGATCCAGGGATGACACCTAAGCACAGAGATCAGACTGTTTGAGGTCTGGTCGCTACATGGATATATAAGATCTTGACAGAATCCAGCACCATTGATAGGCCATCCTTGGAGAAACTCTTCATTGAGCATATAACATAATATTAGTACAAAATGTGTACTCCAAGATGATATATAAATTATGCTCAGAAATTTAAAATGTAGCTTATGGTTACAAGTGTAGATGATAATATAAAGTACCTAGAGAACTGTGGAGCCAAACACCATATTGAAATGAGCACAGAGATCATGTATTACACCCAAGGTCTCCAGTTTAGGCGCAGAGAGGACGGTTATTTGCAACGGTGAATAACTAGAATCAAGGATCAACCTTTGAAGTGAAGGGGCATCTTGGATGATGAGCTGCCTTCCGTCAAAAGAAATTCCAATTCTTACAAGGTTAGGCGACTTTATTTGGAGACAACCGATTCTAACTGTGAAAACAAGCACCAAGCACTCCAGCGCAGGGCAACTGGAGTGGATGATGATGTGCGATGAGGCCTTCGATATACGAACCCGCACAAGTGAAAGTTTCTTGAGAAATGGGAGTTGAAGGTTTAGTACCAGATTGTCTCGTAGGTAGCACTGCACAAAGGTGGCGGTGTGGAGAGAGGACAAAAACCCCGAGATGGACATCGGTGCTGAGGGCACAAGTTCATGGCGTTCGATATGTGGTATGTGATTTCCAGGGGAATAGTAGAACTCAAGCAGCTGTAGTTCTGTGAATTCAGGGGATTCCAGCCAGGCGTCCACCGTGCAGGGCATGGTATGCTTGCTCAGGTAGCATGACGGGATGCAGAGGCTTTGAACGGAGCCCTGGTGGGAGGAGATGATGGCTCTGGGGATTTCAAAATCATTGAAGAGAGATAGCTGATGACAGTCGAGATTAAGGGGAACGACACGCCATAGAGGGCGCCATCGAATTGAGAGGACTTGGGTGTGGCAGCAATCCTTGGTGGGGAGAAGCGAGATGATCTCCCCAAGGATGGCGTCTGGGAGATCGCTGATGCGGTCCACCCGAGATTCTACGGGTTCCTGGGATCCGGTGGGGGCGGGGTCGCCGCTTCTCCCCGCGCTGCCGGGTGCGGGATCTACAACATGCGTCACCGCTGGCGGGAGCCTCATCTTCTTGGCGCTGGGGTCTGCCGACTCCATTTTCCTCGAGGGCGTCGCGTCGCGCTCACGGATTTGAGCAGAGTAACGAATGACGAGCCTAGTTGTAGTGCGAGCGAAGAAGAAGGGGAGCTGGGGGTTTTCTGTAGGAGTGAGGAAGAAGGGGAGCTGGGTTTTTTTGTAGGAGTGAGGTGAGGAATTTGGGGGTATGAGTGGAGCGAGCTGACGTGAGGTGGGTGGGAGCGAGGAGGAAGAAGAGCACCCAGGTTTTTTTTGGGGGGGGGCTGTGTGCTGGGTGTGGGTAGCGCCTCTCATTCAGTAAATATATGGGCTTTTGAATTGATTTTACTATTTACTAGTGTGGATGGGCTGTTTTATCTTGGGACTCGAGAAACAATTACTACTAGTACAGTGGAGACACTCTACAGCTACCCAGAAAAACAATTACTACTAGTACAATGGAGACTATCTACCACTTCTGGCTCCTCCTAGGTCATTGAAACGTCTCCCTCTACTGAATGTCGTTATACTTTTGTTCACCAACATGCAGGCCATGCAGAGTGCGGGCCGAAATGCCATTCACCAAATTAGAAGGTAGTATGCAGGCGGAGAGTCACCCCGGTCGTAGTGCGGTAGTAACGGGCCGTCGTATCACAAAACCCCACCTCCCCGCAGTCTAAGTTTGACGGACGAAGCAACCATCATTTCACTCTTTGCTAAATCCCCTTCTCCCTCACCGTCTTCAAGAAAGGCAACACTTGCATCTGCCACTGTTCTTCTCTCTGAACGAAGGGAAGGTAAGCGGATCCGTGATGTTGGTATATTTTCGTTCAGAGAAAAAAAAGAACTTTTGCAAAGCAGTAACCGATCCTCACTCTATTTTTTGTTTCATTGTCATTGCGATTGTGTTTTCCTTTCAGTGGTCTCCTAGTATTCGTCAGTTTCATGATGGACCAAGGAGAACCAGGCAAAGATCTGCCGATATTGGAGTAGACGCGGGAGGCTGATCCCCACGAGACAGAGAGCTCCAAGAAGATGGAGGCAACCACCGAGGCGACCCTAGATACTGAGATGGTCAACGCCCCGTTTGAGGTTACAGCCCCCGTGGCACTACAGGAGCAGTTTTCCCCCTTCGAGGATGTGTCCCCCCCTGCTGAGATGCCCAAGGTGATTTCCTTCTTTGCCGATCTCGATTGTGGTTTTTCATCTAAGTATGTGGTGATTTTTTAGAAAAGGAAGTATGTGGTGATTAATAATGCAAAATTTTATTAGCTTCGATGCAATGGTATACGTAGTGGTTTAAATAACTTGTGTTTCTTATACTGAAAAGTAATTCAGAATGTGTTTCTGTTTCAATTAGAGCCCTGATGCAGACAAGGATTGTGTGGTTGTACATGTCACTCGCTATGAGGCAGACGACCTGAATATACGCACTGGGAAAACAGAGTTCTTAGGCTGTTGGATCCTGGAAGCCATTTGCGGTTATACCAATGAAGAGTTGTATTCCAGCCTTACTATTGTCAGGCGTGTTGTCCAGGGTGTACTGAAGCACAAGAAGTTCAAAGCTACTCCTTCGTTTGTGAGGAATACTGTTCTTGTCAAGCTTACGCAGGAAGATGACGTGGCATGCCTTCACAAACAAGTTTATCAGTGGCAAGGCCACAAGGTTGTCTTCATGAAGGTTCACAGGATTGAGCTGCTGCGGGACGTCCTCGATGATGTTCATGGCAAGGTCCGTCTTGTGTCCAGCCCAAATTAGATCGAGGCATGAAATAGTTGCCCGAGCTAGTGTTTAATAGTAGTTTGGATTGTGTCTAATTATCCGAACCTTGCCTGTTATCGACACCTCTGGGGCTAGTACTCTGTTTGAAACCGTCTATGGGAACTGCTGCTACTTTTGTGTGCCCGTGATTCATGTGAGAACCATCGTAATTGTTGCCGAAACAGATGCGTCCTCACTAGTTTTTTCATGAATATGGCATGGTAAGACATAAGTTGTCACAGTTTATCATACGAGCAGTGTGTGTTTTGATGAAATAGAGCACTCGTTCGAGAACCGTGCGCCGACGTATACATAAGTACTTGTAAACACTGTTGGTGCTACCCCACTTGTAAGCAGTTGTGCAAAACACGACACATTGGCTCAGCTCGCTTCAACACTAGGCTATCGATGAGCTAACAATCGATAATCTGCTGTCTGACATATAAGCAACTATGTATCTTGTTACAGTGGTTCATGCAGTTAATTGAGGCCACAATGTAATAAATTCCAAACGTTCACACGCTAGTCCAGCGCTCATGTGGAACACTCACATTAAACTCGTCTTCATAAAAAACTTGAAAAGCATAAGTTAAGCAATTTTATACATCTCAATGATTCATAGAACATAACAGACATATACTTGTTCACAGCAAAAGACAAAGTTGTGAGAAGGTTTACAAATCAGGAAAAAACAAGCAAGGCTTCTCTCTGAGCAAAGGGCCTCCCGGCAGGCTTAAATTTCCTGGAGTTCACTCTGGTTTTTTCTTGTTGCCACCATTCAGGGTTAGGTTCTCTCATTCCAGAATAACCAATTATAATTGTGGTCTCAGCTGGAATGCTGAACTGAACCATGCAGTGTACTGACCAGCTGAAATGCTTGTGCATTCCACTAAATTTAAGCACCGCTATTTGCAAAAATAAGCAGACCACAATGCCTCTTGTCCGTGCACCTGTCCAAAAAACTGCCGTGCAGCCGTGCCAGCTAGTCATTGGTCCATGGATGAACTGGTAGAAAGTGCATTCCGGACTAGGATGCAGTTGTTTTCGCTCATCCCTGCACTGCAATCAGGAAGTAAAACGTACGAATCAGCTTCTTTTAGATTGCGTTGGTCATTCTACCTTAGTTACTACCAATGTAGGGATACCTTGAAGACAGGAGGTTAGACGACGACAGCGAGGGATAGCCATCTCATTTTGCGCAGTTGTACTAAAACTGAGGTGTGTGCTTTTGATTGCGCGGATAGAAACGATACGGAGATAGACATCCCGAAACAATATGGAGACAGACATCCCTGTTTGCACAAATAAGAAATACGGTTATTTAAACAGTGACATATATTACTACTTTCCACCGTTTCCTCTTAGAACCAAGTCCTAGATTCATGCTACATCTTTCCCACTTTCTTCCCTGTTTGAACCAACGCTTTGAGTCGACTATATGAAATAGCTTTACTTCTAATAATAGTAGAAGTCTAGGTGGCTTTGGAACAGCGGACGGAAGTAGAAAAGGATCCACACGAAGGGAGCTAGGGCAGTAGAGCAAGGCAGGTTTCAAAGGAATATATACCTGAGGGTCGTCGACATGTCAGAAAGATGGCGTCGGGAGGCCGCATCTTGGCCACAATACCACAGGGAGGAAGAAGGGGCCGGAGGCCCTCCCGAGCCAGTGCTCTCTCGGAGAGAACGGCACGGCCACCGATCGGGACGCACGGGCAGCCGTTGGTCTCCTCCCTCGCCGACGACGACAGTGTGAACGATGCACCTACACCCCTGCCCCGGTCGAGGTAGTCCGGCCGGATTTGTGACCAGCCGTGAGCTGAGAGAGTGTGTGGCCACCTATGTGTTGCTTAGATCTAGAGAGCATGAGAGAGTGAACGAGAGGAACCCTTGTAAAGCAAGCGCTAAGGCTCCTGCTTTTATATATAGTGGAGTGATTTTGTTGTACCAGCTTCAAAAAAATGCGCTCCTACGTGTACCCGCGAGTGGGTGTGAGAGAACTAGTGCGTGCGTGCACCGCTTCTCTTCGTGAGAGTACAATATACTATGCCCAAAGAACGTTCGTCGCAAGAGTAATAGTACAAGTGTGTGACGTGTGAGCTAAAATAAAATGTGTGCGTCGTCTTTTGTTTTTTAGAAGTTCTGAGGGTAGGGTGTGAAGAGCACATATGTGTGTGACGTCTACCTGCAGATAGACGATGGGTGCGACGTGCGAGTCTGTGAGAGGACTCGGGAGAGTCATGACTCGTGAGGGTGCGTGTGCGTGAGAGAAAGGGGGCACGTATCAATGAAATGCATGTGTCCGTAAATCATTATCCGACAAACGTTCTCCACAAGACTTTTCCTGACGAACGCCGTAAGGACCGTTAGACCGGCACCCGACAGTGTTAGTTTTGCCATGTCATTTAACAGAACAGCCACTCCTCCTACACACAAATCTTCCACGCGAGTGTTAGCAACTGCCGTATGCTCCCTCCGTTCCGAAATGCAGTGCATATAGCTTTATTGAAAATTCGAACCTCGCAAACTTTTACCGAGTTTTCGTGTACCAAATTGCACATGTAGAATACCATGTATATATCATTTCATTCATCTTCGAGAGGTAACTATAAAGTTGGGTGAGGAGTCTACAAGGAAAGACCATCGTATCACCTGCAGCAATTTCAAGCATCCTTTAGTGTCGAGGAATACCATAGGAACTCTATATGATATGATTTTTATAGGATTTTTTCCTTTACAGCCAATTGGTTCATAGGAATAGATTCATATACTCCACATTTCAAAGGAAATAAACATGATATCATTTCTACAGCTTTAGATCCACTTGGTTCATATGAATGGTTTCCTATACTCCCTTAATTTCAAAGGAAAATAAAAATTAGCGTATATTCAATAGAAAAGTTCCTATGATATGAACCAAATTACATCTCTTTTCTAATCCCTCCTCATAGGAATTGAGAAACATGTCATCTCTAGATTCAATAGAAAAGTTCCTATGATGTGAACCAAATGACATCTCTTTTCCAATCCCTACTCATAGGAATTGAGATGCTCCATGTCATCTCTTTCCCTACAACTTCCATGTATACATCTTCTATTCCTAAATAGATAGTACAACCCACTAGTAGCTTTTTTCCAAAACATGCAACTATGGCACAAGAACTATATAGTGTGCCAATAACTTTGAAAGATGGTCACTGGATGAAGCTAACCCGACAGTGCAGAGATAGGCAAATCCGAGCACTACTGGCCGTTGGATATCATCAACATTCCACCAGATCTGCCACATGTACAATTTAGAAGACTCCATGGTTGAACTTAAGGATAATGCACAAACCTCAAAACACAAGCACTTCTCCTTTGTTCTAGAATCTTCTGTATCATAATTGATTATTTTTTTATAAATGAATTGCCATCATTTGTTTTTTACTTTATGATTTACTCCCTCTGTTCCAAAATAGATGACCCAACTTTGCACTAACTTTGTACAAAGTTAGTGCAAAGTTGGGTCATCTATTTTGGAACGGAGGGCGTACAATGCACAACCCCATGAATCTTAACATTTTTATAAAACTTATTGATTTTGAATGAGATGGACTATAAGAACTAAACGAACATCTACATCATGCATATATGACTCAAAGCTTTACATGCTATAGTGTGTATTTATTCATAATTTGGTTTCGAAATCTCATGCGTTCAATACATGTGTACCTTACTAGTTTTGAGTAGAGTAGCAAATTTCACGCGGCCCCGGGTATATCAAAATGTAGGGCCCATGCATCATTGCCTTTCGGTCGAACCTACGTCCACAATTTTTTGTATGTACTATATCTCCACTGGTCCCCGAACCCAAAATGCTGCCTCGTTCCCATAAAACCAAGCGGCCCACACATATTTAAGGCGTCGGCTCGAACCCGTTTACTACGACGTGGCCCCACACGCCATTGTACTCCTACAAACCCTACCGCCGCACTCATCATCGGTTTTCTTCAAGAGGACAAGGGAGAAGCCGATTTGTAGTGGAGGCGCTTTCAAAAAAAGGATCTGTAGTGGAGACCCCTACCCTAGGGTGCCCTAGGTAGCTGCCACACGCATCATTGTTTTCTCTTTTCTTTATGCTCTTGCGCCCTAGAGTGAATTGATGGTTGCTTCGTCCATACAGCTTAATGCGGGAAAGGTGGGGCTTTGTGATTTGACCCCTCGTCGCTCATTTTCTACTACTGCGGTGCTACGACCGGGGTGCCTCCAATTCCAACCACTGCTCCGAACTGTAATTTGGTGCATCGCACATGGAACAAGATGGTGGATGAGCCACATGTCGGCCAAAGGGGTCCTCTTAAGTGTGTCGCCATTTCGTGTGCGGATTAACCCTGCTTGAGTTTCTACACCAACACGACAGGAGCAGCCTACCACTTGGTTTTGCTCCTTGGTGAATCCCGACTATATTGATCTAAAAAGATACGTGCTAACACTACAAGAAATATGTCAACTTGTGACCTTGACTATTGGTCACTGAAAGGTCATTGTTTTTCAGTTGCGACCTTTTTGTGACCAAAAACAGAAGGTCAAAAGCTGGCGGTCATACACTAAAATTAACGACCTTCTCTGTGAGAAGGTCGTAGACGTTTACGACCAAAATAGGCCTACTGTTTTGTTTTGGTCACTAGTAGGCTCCTCAGGCCACGTAAGCATCCGACGTGGCAATATGATGTGGCACAAGAATCAGCCCGGTCCGATTAGGTGTTTTACATGGGCCGAGCCCATTAATTCAGCCTTTTATTATTTTTTCCTTGTTAATTCTGGTCGGCTTCATGGGCCAAGCCCAACGTTGTAGCCTTTTTTATTGTTGGCCCGTGGCCTTTTATTATTTATTGCTTTTCTATTTTCAGCCATTATATATTCAAGCTGGTCCCACTAGTCAGATGGGTCCCACTTGTCATGATCATCTCTCAAATTGGTCCCACATGTCAGAAATGTACAAATTTGACAGATTATTTTCATAAGTGGACCCATTGGTCAAGTTTCCATTTCACAAGTTTTCAGATCACATACATAATCAAAAAGAACACATAAATTTCATCAAATATACCACTAAATAAATCTATTACAATCTTTACAACACATATATGCTACAATATGCTACTCTTCACTAAGTAGAACTTGACGGCTTCACACTTCACGGCTTCACACTTCACACTTGAGCATCTGTAAAAGAGGAACAACCACAAATTTAAATCTCAATTGCAGTATAGGCCATATGCAGAAGTAGTTCAAAGTTGAAACAACATCAATTAAACACACGCGCACAGAAACATAGGAGTCAAAATGCAGTATAGGACCAGGACAAGGAAACTCCTGTTATCAAATCAACACACAGCTTGTAGCAAAACAGCAACATAATGCATTATAACGAGAGTAAGCTTGAATCAAACAGCACAGAAACATGTGGATATCTCATGTGAGCATCATGCCGTGGTTTAATTAAACAATGATACAACAACATAATACAATATCTTCAATGCAAATTATGGTACTTGTAGCAAAACAGTTTGAAACAACAACTACACAATACATTATAACAAGAGTAAGCTTGAATCAAACAGAAAAGGGAACAATTTCGAGTTTAAAAGTTAATGCAAATTGATTTTCCAGTAGCAAACATTGACGATTGCTGCTAGTGCATACTAGTATGATTCACACCAGAGCAACCATCCAATTAGATGAGCACATAAAAGTAATTTAAGTGGGCAAAGATCCCCCACCCCAAATCTACAGGAACAGAATAGCTACACTGCGTCAACAGACACAACCGAGCTCACATGCAGTAAGACCAAAGCAGAGGCATACATGCATACCAGCAAGAGAATTGCTCCCGCTAGCTGCTGTTGCTGCCACAAAACGCATGACACATTAGTTGCAGTACAAGCTATGGATCTGGATTCTGGATTGAGATCCAACACGACGTACGTACAGTGAAGTGCAGATATGCAACTAGCAGGAAATCTAAAATACTTGAGATATAGGTATGCAGCAAGAACAGCAGGCAATGCAATGATAGTATGAGAGCACTGTAGCTCTGGAAGTAAAAAGAACATAATGCAGCGATGTGCAAGTCACTGAACTTCATAGCAATAACCTGCCACAGCTCAGCGCTTATGTACTTCAAGCTGTCAAAAGCATAGAGAGCCTCTCCGTTGGCCTTGTTGACGAGTTGCCATGGCAGGGTAGCCTTCCTAATCCTTGACCCTTGTGATGTACTTCATGTCCAGTGCTGCATCATATGTTTATATTCAAATCAATCAACTACTTGATCAGGGGGAAAATAGTACGTACATAAAAATTCACTTGAGCAAAAGCCAAACAGGATTATTGCTTTTCCCCAATTAGAAAAGGACAAGGCAGAACAAGATAGAACAAAGAATAACAAAAGTAACATGTATTTAGCGAATAGCGGTCTCAAGGTGTTCTTGTGACATGTGGTTGCCGAATATGGAGTCGTACTATACTCATGGACATTAAGATTAATAATCTACAGCAGGAAGTGTTTTTTCAGCATGACAGTTGCTTAGTTATTCATGAACTTGTAAGTGTTTATCACCAACTCTCCTCAAACTAAATTTACATTGAACAAGAAACGAATTAGTATCATATCACCAACTCTGCTACAGTCATAGTGCACTCCACATGTTTATGTAATAAATTTACACTGAACAAGAAAGGAATCAGTATCATATCTCTCAATTCGTTGCTGCACATCTAGCAAGAATAGATCAATGCACATACCTAATAAGCAAACATCACAACATGGCATGATATCTGACCCTAATCCACTAGATCAAAAAATTAAGACCGCAAGACCATTTTCTCGCACCCAGAAGCGAGGATTTTCTCGCAACAACCAGAAGCGTAGCTACAACGACAGTAAGTGCTGCCCAATTAAACTGGGACACCTAGATTTTGGGCACGCAAAATTTCGGACTTATCAACAACATCACATGACATCAACATGGACATGATACTAATTACCTACCAAGACATGGGGACGCATTAACTAAAGACAATAAACAGAAAATACAACGGAGAGAGTGCCTCTCTCTTATCAGCAGCATCTCATGATACAACTCACATACTGAACTAGCAACTTAATTGTTCAGTTTACTCCACCATGGCAAAAAACATGTTATAGTTTCTAAATTCATAACATACGCATGACAGTCGCGACTTGCAATAAGTAAAATTATTTTCTTCTACAACTGCGTGTAAAAACAGAGGATGATGTGTTGTAAAATAGTCCCTAATCACCATGTCGATGTCTACCTTGTACACGGGTATCTTGGGGTACTGCCTGCTCATCTTCTCGATCACAGGTGCCATCGCCCGACCTGCAACACCAAACAACAGAACAGTAGCTCTCTCCAGTCACACACTGAAATCCCAATTCATGGCATGGAGACGGCACTTACACGACCCACACCAGACAGCCATGTAGTAGAAGACGGCGGGGAGCTTCTCCACTGCAAAAGGCAACACACGTGAGAGGGAAACTTGCGCACGCATAGTACTGTCAACAACAGTGTGAAGAATCGGTAGAAAAGCTAGGGAGAGAAGGGAGGGGATCGGTGCCACACCTTGCACCTTGGCATGGATGTCCTCGAAGGTGTCCATGGAGCCGACGACCAGCATGCTGGAATCGCCTGCGGGAGCCAGGAAACGAGCTATCCATCAGCCAACGACGACCACCAGTGCCGGCCCAGGGCCACAGGGAAGCAAAGGATCGGCGGGAGGAGGAGGCGGTTCAGACGTACCTGTGGACGACGATGAGAAGAGGCGTGTCGGGGAGGAGGAGGAGGAGGGGCGGGTGAGCTACTGCGGGAGGACGAAGTTGGGCGGGTGGCTTAAGGGAGGATGACCGCCGGGCGTCGAGGGAACGAAGCCATCACCATGGAGGGCGTCGAGGGGAGGGAGGAGGGAGGCCACCCCCATCACCATGGCTGCCAAATCCCTCCCTTCGGATCAAGGCAGTGTCCGCCAGATCGGCGTGGCCAAGGCCGCCAATCCGCCTTGCCTGCTCGAGGAGGTGGTGGTCGTCGACAGTGGGGATGGGGGGTGACAGCAGAGGCGACGTCCATCTCCGCCTGGATCGCACGCGTGGGGGTGCAGGGAGGGGAGGGGAATTGGCTCACGAGATTTGGTCGCGAGGGGGCGACTCGGACAAGAGGGGTGGTGGAAGGGAGGATGGTCGACGCTGGGGGCGATGAGGAGGTCGTCGACAGCTGGGATGGGGGGAGGCTGGCGGCGGGGTTGGGATGGCAGAGAGAAGGAGGTTTGGGTCGGGGAGAGGGAGATCTGGGAGGAGGTGGCGGCGGCGAGGAGTTGAGGGAGGAGGATGCGGGTGCGGGTTAGGGTTTGGGCTGCGGATGGATGGCTGGATGGAGAGGTGGAGAGTTGGACAGATGGATGGGCGCCATGTCATCGATCCATGTGACAACTAAACCCACCAATGAGAATAGAGCACATATAATTGTGCTTTTCCTTTTGTTTTTCTTCTACTTTTACACATGAAAAAAATCAAAAAAATGGTCTCATATTGTGCACAAGGGTGCATATTGGAATGGCAAACAATGTTGCCTAAGGGAATTTTCATTTTCTTTGGACGAAAAAATCATTTTCCATTTTTCGAGTGCCCCAAATGAGGTTTTTTTGTGAAGAACCTACCAAATAATTGTTGCACAATTGGAACAAATCATTTTTATAAAATACTAGGCCATATTTAATGCACAATTGGCCAAATGGTTGGGTGTAAAAAGTTTTTATCCACCTCTGGTGAAAAAGACAAATTTCCATCGATTCAGCTTGAAGCGGGTCAAATTTAAACTGCGACTGCCTCATAGTTTGCTATTTATTTTTTCCAAAAATCATTTCTAGGTATAAAAGTATCTATCTAATTAGAGAAACACCAAAAAAAATCCAAGATTCAACCACTAGCTAGGAACGGTCATTCCCGCCATTTTGACTGCATTTTGAAACGGGCATAAAAAATTTAAAAAAATCAAAAAAATTGGGAAACATTCGCATTGTGTCACTATATGTGGCCAAGTTACCAGGAAAAAATAACAAACTTGTAATACGGCAATTATTTTAAAAAAGTGTTCTCAGAACCGAGGTATCACGTATGGAGATCAATGGCTTTCAAGCCAAATGATCAATCTTATGGCCACATTCATGGCATAGTTTGTTCAAATGATCTCATATTGTGCACAAGGGTGCATATTGGAATGGCAAACAATGTTGCCTAAGGAAGTTTTCATTTTCTTTGGACGAAAAAACCATTTTTTTCATTTTTCGAGTGCCCAAAAGGAGGTTTTTTTGTGAAGGACCTCCCAAATAATTGTTGCAAAATTGGACCAAATCATTTTTATAAAATACTAGGCCATATTTAATGCACAATTGACCAAATGGTTGGGTGCAGAAAGTTTTGATCCACCTCTCGTGAAAAAGACAAATTTCCGCCAATTCAGATGGAAGCGGGTCAAATTTGAACTGCAACTGCCTCATAGTTTGCTATTTATTTTTTCCAAAAATCATTTCTATGTACATAAGTATCTATTTAATCAGAGAAACACCAAAAAATTCCAAGATCCAACCACTAGCTAGGAACGGTCATTCCCGCTGTTTTGACCGCATTTTGAAACGGGCATAAAAAATTCAAAAAAAAATCAAAAAATTGGGAAACCTTCGCATTGTGTCATTATATGTGGCCAAGTTACCAGGAAAAAATAACAAACTTGTAATACGGCAATTATTTTAAAAAAGTGTTCTCAGAACCGAGGTATCACGTATGGAGATCAATGGCTTTCAAGCCAAATGATCAATCTTATGGCCACATTCATGGCATAGTTTGTTCAAATGATCTCATATTGTGCACAAGGGTGCATATTGGAATGGCAAACAATGTTGCCTAAGGAAGTTTTCATTTTCTTTGGACGAAAAAACCATTTTTCATTTTTCAAGTGCCCAAAAGGAGGTTTTTTTGTGAAGGACCTCCCAAATAATTGTTGCAAAATTGGACCAAATCAATTTTCTAAAATACTAGGACATATTTAATGCACAATTGACAAAATGGTTGGGTGCAAAAAGTTTTGATCCACCTCTCGTGAAAAAGACAAATTTCCGCCGATTCAGCTGGAAGCGGGTCAAATTTGAACTGCAGCTGCCTCATAGTTTGCTATTTATTTTTTCCAAAAATCATTTCTAGTTACATAAGTACCTATTTAATCATAAATACATGGTTTGGTGGCGATATGTCGAGGTTTGGGCGGTGGCCGAGGGCCCCAACTCTAGAGCGCGTAAAATCGCATGCCCGTCGCGTGGTCACCGCGTGACCGTGGCGTTGCCATGTGTTCTGGGCGGCCTAGGCATGTCTAGTGGGTTGGGCACTCCCCAGGTAGGTGCTAGGAAGAAAATTACAGCATAAGATTCTCACGAGGAGACTGATCGATGCTCAAACATGAATTAGCACCCAAGTGTTTGATTAGCGGTACGGGAAATGTACATGGCTAATGGGCATGAGTTTTGGCTGCGGATTATCAGTTACTAAGAAGACCGTCTTCACAAATTTTTAGCTCAAAAGGAGGAGCCTAGGTGGTACTTGCTTTTCAAAGTACCACACTGGACATAAATACGAATGTTGAAGCTGGGCTCAAAATAATGAATGGATTGAGCTGACATTTGGTGTAGGATGGTTATTTCGGCATAGGAAAGCACTGTAGAAAATGGATACTATTTGGACATGCCAAAGTGGTACTTCCTTCACAAAGTGCTGCTCTGAACAAAATAGGAAAATGAATATTGTTGAAATATTTTTGAACTAGGCAAGGAAGGTTTTTGACATATTTGATGAAGATATGATCCAAACAATTTATGAGAATTTTTTGGGAATTTTTGGAATAACAGAAATATAGGTTGCTTCACAACCTAGGGAAAAAATTGACACATGGACATGACAAATAGGCAAAACTGATGAGATGGCGCCTAGTCATCGCAACCCACCACAATTTACAAGGCTATGACCATCTATATTGGTCATTAACAACTAGAAATAAGGCAGCAGACTAGCACTGTTTGCTTTATGACCATTTCGTGTAAGGAAATTACGACCTTTTTGACCAAAATGGTCACAATGGTTTAGGGTTTGGAGCCCCCCGAAGAGCTTTTGACCAATTGGTCTCAAATGGTCATAGATCTATGACCAATTCTTCCAGGGTCACTGACAGAAGGTCACTAGTTGACATATTTCTTGTAGTGTGAACTACCCTCGGTGTCTCGGTTTTTTTATTTTTAGGCGTCTCGGTTTATAGGGCCTGCACGTAGTTCTTGGTCATCCATTTGACTAACTAAATATGAGTTACTATGTCACAAAAAGTATATCATTGGATTCTTAAGCGGATGTAGTTGTATTTAAAAGTCGAGGGTAGGGCTTTTCCTGCACGGTAGGCGGCGGGGCAGTTCCGCCTAGTCGGTTCGACGGAGACGCGAGAAGACGAGGGAGTAGGCTGCTGCAAACGTAGGGCTGTGTGATTTGACAGCGAGTTACTGCTGGACAGGTGGGGCCCCGTGATTTGACTTGCCATTATCATTTTAACTACGGCACTACGACTGGCGTGAGTCTCCCAAATTCCTGACCACCTCCATACAGGCGCCTCTCCCAATGCTCCACCATGTAGTAGAGGTTGGCTCTTGCATGAGAGCCCACTTCTCCACTTTTTCCTTTCCTATCTTTCCTCCACATATGCAAAAATGCCATGTAAAGCGCACTATTGTACTTACTTTTACTTGCTCCTACAGGTGCTTAAGCTTGCCACATAGGCATAAAGTCTGATGTGGCAAGTTAATCAAGAAGAGAGAGACTAGTTTGGTGACCCAAGGAAGAAACGGTGCTAAGCGCGTGTACCTAGGTGAAAAGACAATTTTGAGTCTATAGCTAATTAAATGAAGCAAACTTAGCAACACCATTTCATTGGAAGAGGTCACTCCTTGGCAAATGCAATAAATACACGTGCTTAGCACCGTTTCTTCCTTGAGTACGAAGAAAGAGATAGAGAGGAGTAAAAAAATACACTTATAGCCAACCTTGTTGTAGTATGAGTGACTAAGTGATGACTATGTATGACATGCCAACATCAGATAGCCTAACGCAACGTGTTAAATCTCCAAGGGCGCGACCACGCGAGCGACGCGACGGTCGTGGTAGGCGCGACCATGATACGGGCTGCTGGCAGCCTTTGGATCTGAGATCAAAAGGTCGCATGCTAAGTTGCTGAAAATTTGCAGAATAACCATCCAGGATAGGATATTCACCCATAGGTCTAGAATCACGCCATGCAACCGTTTGATCTTAGATCCAAGGGCTCTCGGAAGCCCGTATCATGGGAGAATGGAAAGCCACTACCCTACTGTTCGCACGCTGGCAGTTCGCTCCTACTCGTCCCCGCACGTCCTTCAATACTACGACGGTTCGCTCCTAGTCGTCCCGTCCATTCACATTACGGTAGTTCCACTAATCCTAACCCTCCTCCCAAATCCATGGCGTCCCAAATCTCCACGATCGGCGGTGAGTACAAGGTTAGAACCATCACCGGCGATGAGTTCGACGTCATCTACACCCGTTCTTCCGCGACGGTGAAAGGATGCCTTTCTCGCTTCAGACGCATGTTCGAAAACTCAGATGATGAGTGGGTCGCTGGGCTAGATGTTGAGTACACCACAGTCCTAGGATGAGAGAAGGATCTAAAGGACGAAGAGAGAGAGGAAGAAGCCCGCCATGATCCAGGTTTGCGTACATAACGTTTGCTTGGTCTACCACATATGCTATGCCGCCGTTGAGTGTCAGGATTTTAAGAACTTCCTCAAGGACAAAACAGTGAAATTCGTTACTGTAGACTTTACGAACGACGAAGAAGTCCTGGGTCAGATAGGCCTCGTTGTAGGCAACCCCTTCGACCTCCAGAAGAATCGGCTGGTGCCCTCTCGTCAGCCTTCAATGCTAACCCTGGCAGGAGCCATGGTTCATCCTTCGTACGGTAAACTGGAGAAACCTCCATACACGTTTCATCGTCATGCATGGCAGCGGAATGTACTAGATATAGACCACATCCACTGCGCTGCAATGGATGGCTACCTTTGTTTCAATATCTACAGGTGTTGGATGAAGAACAATAGCCAAGTGTGCGGTTCAAGCAAAGAAGTATCGGCCAAGAGGAATAGGGACAAGGACGAAGTCGAGGACGTGGACGAGGACTCCGAGTAAGGTGGCAGTGTCATTGCTCATGGTGGTTCTAAACTTCTAATGCAGTGTCTACCGGATTAGTTGCATAGTTTAATTTCAGGTGTGCTTAGTTTAATTTGAGGGGTGTGTTGTGCTGAGCCCCCAGCAGAACTATGTTATGTTTCTTCTCGTTACCTTAACTCTTCAGTATGTACATACTACTAGTATTACTTTAATAGAATTTAGCACCCCAATTAAGCACGTACTAGCTTTTTTAATAGTACTATATGCATATTTTGGCAACGAGCGCTCTCTATATGTACCACCTTTTTTTTAATTTCAATTTTTGCTCCATGGCGCAATCCATCGATAGTACTACTGTACAAAAGTATACATTTTTTAAAAGGCTAGAGTACTGTTCATCACATATATAGCCAGTTAAATTCTCAACCTAGAACGACGTGCATGCCATGTAGTAAACCGATACGGAGAAAGTGTAGTAAAAATGAGGTGATTTTACCGAGCGATCGGCGGGGGAGCATGGCCTGTCATGCGGTCCCACGTGTCATGATGTACCAAGGCGATGCGCGTGTCCCTCTTGAGGCAGAAGCAATACTAGTACGTGGTTTGAGATGATGGCAAACCGAAGTGTGAAATAATGGTTGCTTCGTCCATCTGGGAAAGTGTGGCATTGTGATTTGACGTCTCATTGCTCATTACTACTACTGGGCCGATACGAGTGGGGTGTGTCCTCCCTGCTGTTCTGCACTGTTATTTGGTGCTTGACACGTCGACCCGGTTGCTATATGTCCCACATGTCGTCGACAGGAAGTACATAATTCATGAAAGGGAGCATCGACGGAGGAGTATACTACAGAATTCATGAAAGGGAGCGACTTAGTTTTGGAAAAATCTATTTTTACGGAGTACGTACCCACTAGGGTTTATAGGGCTCATCTAAAAAACATTCGCTTTTCCGTTTGATAAGTCTCAGTTCTACTATACTAGTAGTAGTACCATTACATGTTGGATTTCGAGGTGCGTTAGATCACCCGACGCAAGCAGTGTCAAGAGGAAACTAACCAATGCATGTACAAGTTCATGGAAATTTAGTGGTCATTCATGCATTCGTTCTAATTAATGCCTCGGTAAACATAACTTCTTGAGAAAAACAAGCGTACTAATTACTTGTGCAAACTACAAAATTAATTCGAGCACTCACCGTCTACCTTGGTTGGAGAGATTTTGAAATTGAGCCATAAACTGGAAAGGAGGGAGTAGTAACTTTTGTCTCGATTACTATTTGTGGCCTTGTGTAGATGCAAAATGTATTTTTTATAGTGGCCTTGTATAAGTAAATGGAGGGAGTACTAACCAAAGTATGTAGTAGGGACGAGGAGTAAACAGAGGGAGTAGTAAAATTTTCTCCTCGTGCTGCGAGCCACCGCGCGCGTGGGCGAGGGAGCGGGCGTAAGACGTAGTAAGCAAGCTTCACCTCATCCTGCGAGCCACCGCGCCCGTGGGCGGGGGAGACGGTGTACTAAGCAAGCTTCTCCTTGTTCTGCGAGTTGACGGGACATATCAAAAGTACTCCAGTGTATAGAGCCTTGCCTCTAAGGTAGGCCCCACATGGTTTGCCTTTTTTTTAATTTAACATAACGCGTCAAGTCGCAATTTGTTTGTTCACCCATGGTAGACGATCCTCCCTCCACCAAGTGGACAACCAGTACACGTGCCAAATTACCACGTGGGCTGCCTTTTTCGTACAGAAATGAGCTCCACCGTGTACCCGCGTGGGTGTGGTTGGGAAAGAGACGGGAGTACGTGCGCCGTGCGTGCACCTCTTCTCTTCGTGCACGTCCCCCACCTACGTGGGTGTGTGTGAGAGAGATACAAACCTAGACATAATGCGCCGTCCATCCCCATGCCTCCGCCCAGTCCGACCACCAGTCACCACCACGCCCCACTCCTCCTTACCTTATCTCTCATCTTTCTCCCTCCATTTTTATATACAAGGGGCCGCTATCAAAATTAAAATTTGCAGATATACAAGGCCACTGACACTAATCGATGCAATATTAATGGTGTTTGCCTCGTGGTACTAGCAAAGGAGGACATTAATTATCCCTTGCATGCATGCGAGAGTTTGTAAAAAAATGCATCTTGATGTTCCGTGCAATGCACGGGCATCTTGCTAGTCCATGAAAACAACACATGCCAAAATTCCACGGCGAACGAGGGATTTGAATCTATTGGGAGGGGT
This sequence comes from Triticum urartu, assembly GCF_003073215.2. Taxonomy (NCBI): domain Eukaryota; kingdom Viridiplantae; phylum Streptophyta; class Magnoliopsida; order Poales; family Poaceae; genus Triticum; species Triticum urartu. Next base: position 205,243,142 of record NC_053028.1, on the reverse strand, counting down.
TGTTTGGATCTTGCCCGGGGTAGCCAAAATATTGGCGACCCTTTTGTCCACCGGTGCCTTTGCCACCGATGAACAAGGAATGGCTCGGGTGCTCATGCTGTCATGCATCCTCCAGCGCGCACGTTGGAGACGAGCTCGCATGAGCTGTGTTTTTTTGTCCCACAACACCACACGAGCCGCCCGCAGAGCGAGCGGCGACCCGCAAATTACGCCATCCAACCGTAGCCGCACACATCATGACAACAACTCAACCAACCGGACGAAATTCACGCAAACAGATAGACAAACTGATATTTCATATAAACAACGACGGAAATCATACAAAATACCGAATTTTCATACAAACATTATGGATTTCATTACATTCAAATGAACTACGCGGTGCTAGTTTTGGACAGCACAGTTATATAATACCTGGCCTAAATGGCTGCCCGCCGATCGATTTGTGTTCCTCATGTCCAGTAGCACGATCACCGGACTACCGGGAGCCCCGGAGGTATATTCTTCCGCGCAAAGGACGGCTCGCTTCCCCACTGCCCAACTGATATCATTGGCTGGTGCCGAAGATGATGGTGGCCGGCACCGGTTCGAGTTCATCACCGACCACTACTTCGCCATGGCCGGCACCATCTCAAGTTCATCCTAACATTCCCCTCTTCCGCGGAGCCCATGTGGGGTCGACGAAGGTCCTCACAAAAAAAGGATCCGGCAAGACACCTGCTGTGTACGCCGGCGTCGCCTCCACGGTGGCCTTCATGGGACCCAATCGGCGGTGGCCTCCCGTGTTCTACTTCTCCTCGATGATGGCGGCGGACGCGGAGGCGCTGGCCACCGACTCGTCGCTCTCCCTGAACCCAAATTTTGTCGCTGCTTGCATGGCGCGGATGCCAGCATGGGAGTCTCGGCCACAGAAACGGGAGACGCGGTACGAGGCGGCGGCGTGGATGGCAGCAACGACGCCCGTGCGCCGCTCCTCGTCGAGCTGGCCTGGAGCGGCGAGTTGCTAAACCGCGCGCCGGCTTGGGGCGGCAACTGGCTCCGTCAGGCGAAGGGAGGGAGGTGGATCAGCGAGCTGCATAGCTCGTATCCGGCAGGCTACCCAGCCGGCTTGGATGCGGAATAACTACTCTTCATAAGCCATTGTAAGAGTGGACAAAATGGTGGAGGAGATAGGGGACCAGCGGAGGTGTGCGATTCTTGGCCGGCGTTTGGCCTCGTTTAAATAGGAGATTAAATAGATGACGGACGGGAGGAGCTCGGCGGCGTTGCGTTTAACGCCGGCCCGGTCATGAACGGACGTGCGTCCAGAGTGGGTTTCTCGGCTTCCACACGGGCTGGTTTCATGGAGGCGTTTGAATGCGGCATGGAGGCGTGTTCAGCCGGGCGTGCCGCGAGTGGCGCCCTCGACTCTGACCTAGGACACCGCGCCGTTCTTCCACTGACATGTGGGCTCTTTTGGTGCATGGCATGGATGTTAGTGACCCAACGCAGGCAGCGCACAACAGAGGAACCTTTGGTGGGCCAGGGCAGTCAGAAGCGGGCATTTCATAAACCGATGATTGTTCATTGAGTGTGACATCATCTTTTTCATGTAGATAAGCCTACTATGTTGATAGCCCGTTCGATACATTGTGATTCATAAAGACCGCTACAAACATCAATGTTCTGCTTATCACAGATAAGATTGATTAATACCCGTAACAATCCATGTCCTTAACAAAGGGTGCATGCACGTATAGATTGAATGTGTGTCTTGCGTCGTGTGCTGTGTGCATGCAGGCGTGCGAGTGTTGCGTGCGTGCAAGGGTACGTTTCAGTGTTGCATGCATGGGTGCGTACATGCGGGGTTCGTGAGTGCATGTGTACGCGTCAGTGTTGCACGCCAACATGCATGCGTGTGTACGTGTCAGTGTTGCACGCCTACATGCGTGCGTGTCTTGCGTGCGTGCATGTGTACGTGCGGGGTGAGGCTACACGTCAGTCGACTGACTTTTTCATCTCTGGTCATTAGATTTTCCAGCCGTTGGATACGAAATCAAGGGCCTCCAGTTTATCATCAAACTCCACCCCCCCTGAGCCGCCAGCCACCACCGGCCAAACCGCCAGCCCCCGCCGCCCGCCTTCCCCAGAACCACTCCCCACCGCCGGTCCGCCGCCGCATCGGCCATCCCTCTAGCCCCCCCGCCAAGCTTTTTCTCCAGGGATCCCCACCCCACCGCATAATGAACGCCCCCCAACCGCTGGTGACTGCCAACCAGAGGTCTCACGACTTCGAATACCCACCGACCACTAATCTATTACCATTTCTGTCCTTCATATACGCGCTGACGGGTGGGCCCTATGGTAATGTGCGCTGCTGAATGTGGACCGTTTGACTGGTCAATTGATCGTGTTATCAACAAATTACGGAGCTGTATGGTGAGCCAGTGACCGTATGATCACCCTAAAATGTACTCCTGTTTTATTAACACAGTACAGACTCAAACTACCATTTCTTTCTTTCATATACGGGCTGACAGGTGGGCCCCACGGTTACGTGCCCCGATGGTGCAACACTAGTTGCGCCGCGTGGAACGTTTGATTGGTTAATTGATTGTGTCATCAACAAAATACGGAGTTGTACGGGTGAGCCAGTGACCGTATAATCATGATATGTATTTGTTTAACACGGTACAGACGCAAGGGCTCATATATACGCGCAAGCACTCACCGCTATAAGCGCACACACGCGAACCCTACCCCTATGAGCACCTTCGAGAGAGTGGGCCAGCATATATGATCTTGAGATTTTACAAAGTCACCATAGGTGCCTCATAGTTGAGTGGAACGTCTCCTCCCACTGAACGTACGTCGCCGGAAAATACTGAAATTAACACAAGATAAATGCGAGCACCGGTACTTTAACCTTGGTGGGCTCGAGAAACCACTGTCCTCTAACCATCCAACCACATGTTGGTTAGCATGACAAAATGTATGTGGTGACCGTGATGAGCTTATTCTGAAGTCCAGTGACCATATCGTGCTTTCGCTTCAAATACAATGATCGTAAGTGTCGTCAACAAAATACGGAGCACGCATCAAATGCAAAGTCCGTCAGTGTCATCAACAAAATATGGAGACATATCGTGAGCTAGATACCGTTGTACTATTGTATATGCTTATTTTCTTAGTGGCCGATTGCGTGTGTGGTGTGGTGGGCACATCATTTCTAGTTGTGGTGGGTCAACATGAAGACTCATGGGTCGGTTCCATCCTGCGGCACATATAGGTTGGACCGAGACATGTTATACGAAGACCGATGTGGAGGACTTGGCGTACAACACGAAGCTACCAGAGTCGCGGAGGACTCTATCCCCACTGGTGATAAGCCGACTATATATGATTTGTGACCCTAGGCCCTTAGTATGTTATACAAGCTTTGGGGGCTAGTTCATCGATAGTATACACACACAATGCCTGGTATTCACATGTACTTTGTACACACCCCTATCACTAATATACAGTACCAGGAGTAGGCTCTTTCTTCAACTGCAATTGAATTCTAGCATGTGCATGTGTTTATTTCATATTATCGATCCATAGAGTGAGAGCGGTTTGAAATACAGGTAATGGATGCTTTTGCAATTCATATATAAACATTAATTAGTGCACTCCATGTTGTTAGTGTGAAGCACTTTATACATTTGTCACTTGCATGGATACATTCCAAATTGCTAGCTACGAAATTGAATACATGTCGAATTCAACATAAAGGGGGTTTCGAAGATTTGAATTCATAGGAAGTGCATTCATCTATTTGAACCCGAGATAATGGCATTTGTAAATTAGATGTAAAAGGGGGCATCAATCTTCGTTGTGAGTTTGAACATGCTATATATATATTCATACGCATATCTAACTTTTTTTGCAACCAAGGAGATTATATCTGGAACCATGCATGAACTGAGGTAAGTTGCATATTTTTTTAATATATACTCGTGTACAATGTATATTCAAATGTACCCCCTCCATTCCAAAATAATCGTAGCTTTAGGATTTTCAAGAGTAAAGATTTGTGAAGTTTGACAAATCCTGAAAGTTCAATTCAAGAGAACCGAAAACGTTAATGCTTCTGCTCCCAAATATTGAACGAAGGGCCAAATAGGCCTCTGGTCACCCGAAATCGCGCGAGACTAATGTTTTGGTGGTAGGAAATTACTGTCCTGACTCTGGCTCGTGTAGCCTATCGGCCCGATGTCCAAAGGTCTAAACCGGGGTAGGTTTGTAACTTCACCAAGACGCTAGAGAAGCATTCATACGCCATGGGCGGCTACCCATGCGCTCGGCCGAAATCTATCCCACCCACATTTGGGACACCTAACATGACTGTCCTACCCCCAACCCGCAATATGTCCGAAATTTTAGATGGGGGGAAAGTTTGTAACTTTCCCCAAATTTCAAACAAGCGCGTCTCAAACCGAAACATTGTTCCCCCTTAGTTCCCCGCCTCCCTCCGTTTCCCCATTCATACTCCCTGGGCGTGAAAACGCCCTCTCCACCAGTCATGAAACCCCAGCCTCCTCCGTCCTCCACCCCATAGCGGCCAATCCACCGCCGCCCTCCTACATCACGCCGGAGTCGGTACCCCGATGTCGTCGTCCAATGCAACCGCAACGCCCTCAAGGACTTAGCAGCTGAAGCCGAGGCCAAGCTGCCTCCACGACACCGACGCTGACGTGCGCCATACCAGAACCACTCTGACCACGTCGTCCCGCGCCTCACTGCTACGGCTCCACTGTCGCAACCGTCCACTCCACCGGAGCTGTTCCCGCTACGCCATTGTTCGCCGCCTCGAATCTGCTTCCCCGCCGCCGACAGACGGCCACCGCACCACACTCAACAACTTGGCCATGGGTTCGTCCAAGGCTGCACCGTCCTCCACAACTTCTGGTTTCCGGCGAACAACAAGAAGATCGTCGGAAAAACAGAAGGAGGACACAACACTGCCAGCAGAAAGAGGTACTCCTCTTCCCTTATTCGTGCAAATCTTACGTCTTCGCTCACACCGTATTCATCCCATGAAAGAAACTAGTTGAGCGCTTCTTACTGCATCTTCTTTGTGATACTAAATGCACAAGGTTTCCTCCCTTTTACTATTTTACCTTTGCTAGAGGTCATTAGCCCGCCTGGATTTCAATTCAGAGTCAGTCGAACGGCAATTAAAAGAAGCAGCACCCGCTTAGGCGCGCGGAGCACCTAGTCCGCCTGTTCCCCGGGGAAGCGGCGCATCGGTGTCTATCATAGGGTTGTGGGGCGCAGGAGCTGCTTGCGCCCGATCTGGAGGTCGGCGGGGCTTGAATGGATGGTCGGGGGGCGTGCCAAGCACGGCGGTGCGGTGAGGTCGAGGGGAGGGCGCATGCAAGGGAGGAATACTGGGCCGATGGTCGCTGGCGTTTCGAGGAAGATCGGCAACACTGACTCGCTGGAGGTAGATGAAGGCGATCTGCCCGTTCTTTGTACATCGGACGGTGCAGAAAAAATGGACTGACCTATTTGCTTTCAGTCGACTATTATTTTCATAGAATCCTGTAGTAATTTAGTGTGCCATGCATGTTGTAGAGCTATCATATGTCTCCCGTCATTTATTTCTCACCGACCTGCTATCTGCTACCTTTACACTATACTAATTGTGCACACACTTCACCCATACTCACACTATTGTTTTTTTATGCATGGGTATTTCAGACTCTGACGCAGTGTTGATGAATGCAGAAAAGAAAAGACAGAAGTCACTCCAGTGTAATTCAAAGATAAGCACTAAGCATTCCAGCGCTCTAACGGGTGCAGTGTCAGCAGTTGGAGATAGTAAACGTAGCTCTGCAGTTGATGATCTCAATTGCCACACACAACCATCCCAGGTGCTTGCTTTAACTTCGCGCTGTCAAATGTGGTTGCATGTTGCATATGGTGTCTAGCTTGTATTCCTTCCAATTTGGTTAAATTGCATCTGCTTACTTTACACATTATACCTTTGATAATGACATGCCTTCCTGTTTTTGATACATACTACATATGTCTATTAACCATGTTCGTACATCAAACTAATGCTCTTTTGTATCCATCGTCAATCACTTATGATGAGACAGTCACCCGGGTGGGTTTCTGTGAGACGCCATACTCGTTTAAAGAGTGCAGTGTCATCCTCCCCACATGATTCTCAAGAAACAGCAAGGCTAAATGAAGATAGTCAACGTAGCTCTCTAGTTGATCACCGCAATTCCCCCACACCACCATCGCAGGTGCTTGCTCTTACTTGGCAGTGTGATATGTAGTGTTCGTCTTACATGAAAGTAGTGTTCGTCAGTATCATGCATCAATGAGTTCTGAAGAGAAAATTTTATTCCTTTTTCTTGTGGGTTTGACTTGACAAGGCAAAATCAAGAAAGAGGAAGGAAAAGAGTTAGGAAGGCGATGATGGTGGTCCTCTGCAGCAACGTAAACGGAGCATCTATACCGATTCTCCTTGTACTGATAGTGCATTACAAGGTCCAAGTCTCCGCTCCCCTACTCCACCATCCAAGGTGCTTGCTCTAACTTGGCACTGTGATATCTGGTTGCATGTTGCATATGGTGTCTAGCTCGTATTGCTCCTAATTAGTGTAAACTGCATCTGCTTAGCTTACACATGATACATGTGAATATGACACGCTTTCCTGTTTTTGGTACATACTATATCTTATGATAAGGTACCTTTAAGTCGCCACTGTGATATTGGTTGTGTCTTGCATATGATTTCTAGCATGTACTGCTTCTAATTTGTTGAAACGCCATATAGTTTGAACTTGGCAGAGTGATATTGGTTGCATCTTCCATATGGTGTCTAGCTTCCAGTGCTTCTAATTTGTTGAAATGCCTTCTGCTTAGTTACCACATCATAGGTGTGAATATGTCACACCATCCTGTTTTTCATACATATTCCATCCTCGCATCATGTGTTTGCCTTTCATCCGAGTAGTGTTCATCAGTATCATGCATGAATGAGTTCTGAAGAGCGAATTTTATTCCTTTTTCTTATCGGTTTGACTTCACAATGCAAAATCATTATAGCTGAAGGAAATTAGTCCGGCAGTGGATGATGGCGGTCCTTCGGAGCAACTCAAACAGGGGGTCTCTACAGATTCTACTCCACCATCCTCCCAACAAGATTCGCAAGACAACACAAGGCTGGACAGTCAACGTAGCTGTGTAGATGATGAGCACATCTCCCCTACTCCACCATCACAGGTGCTTGCTCTAACTTGACACTATTATATGTGGTTGCATGTTGCGTATGATGTCTAGCTTGTATTGCTTCTAACTTGAATTGCATCTGCTTACTTTACACATAATGCCTGTGAATATGACACTGTTCCTGTTTCTAGAACATACGTGTACATGACGAGCACATCTCCCCTACTCCACCATCACATGTGCTTGCTCTTACTTGGAACTGTTATACGTGGTTGCGTTTTCCGTATGATGTCTAGTTTGTATTGCTTCTGATTATGTTGAATTGCATCTACGTAGCTTACAACTTATACCTGCAACGATCACTTACCCATAAGACACATTTAACTTGGGACTGTGATGTAGGTTGCATCTTGCATTGTCTTCTAGCTTGTACTGCTTCTAATTTCTTGAAATGGCACTTACGACGAGACACTTTTTACCTGATAGAGTGATATTGGTCGCATGTTCATATGGTGCCTAGCTTTCATTTCTTTTAATTTTGTTGAAATGCCTTCTGCTTACTATTTTTTCATACATATTCCATCCTCCTATCGTACGTGTGAATATGAAACGCTGTCTTTTTTTGTATATATTCCATCCTCCTATCCTGCGCTTGCCTTACATCAAAGTAGTGTTTGTCTGTATCATGCATCAACCAGTTATGCAGAGCTAATTTTATTCATCTTCTTGTGGTTTTGACTTCATAAGGCAATATCAGAAAATAGGAAGGAAAAGAGTAAGTTAGGGGATGTTGGTGGTTCTCCGCACCGACGCAAACAGAGACTCTCTAGATTTGCCACTGCTACTGCTAATGAAGTTGAAGTCCCAAGTCTACATGATGAGTTCATCTCCCGTACTCTACCATCGCAGGTGCTTGCTCTAAGTTGACAGTGTGATAATTGGTTTCATGTTGCATATGTTGTCTAGCCTGTATTTCTTCTATTTTGATTAAATTGCACCTGCTGAGTTTATACGTTATACATGTGCATATGACATGGCTTTCTGTGTCTAGAATACACTGCACCTATCTATCATACCATGTTCTTACATCAAAGTACTGTTGTTGTGTATCCCGCATTAGTCACTCATGATTGGACGCTTTTAACATGACAGTTTGATAGTGGTTGCATCTTGCATTGATTTCTACATTGTACTGCTTCTAATTTTTCGAATTGCCACTTATGACAAGACACTTTTAACTAGGCAGAGTAATATTGGTTGCATCTTTCATATGGTGTCTAGCTTGCATTACTTCTATTTTCTTGAAAATCCTTCTGCTTAGTTTGCACATCGTAGCTGTGAATATGTCATGTCGTCCTGTTTTTTTTACATATTCCATCCTCATACGGTTGTCTTACATGAAAGTGTTACTTGTCTGTATCATGCATCAATGAGTTCTCAAGAGTGATTTTATTCTTTTGTGTTCTGGGTACAGCTTGACATGGCAAAGTCAAAAAGAGCAAGGAAAATAATATAATAGGGAGTTCTGTTACTCGTCGGTTAAAACGGAAAAGGTTCTGCCGTCGAGATTCAGCTGGTACTTATAGTGCAGTAGAAGGTCCAAGTCCACCGGCTAAATCTACACACACACACTATCACCTGCTCCACTAGCTGCAGCATCCTCTTCAACTGTACCAGCATCTAAACCAGTTACTCGTTTGTTTGCTTCAGAACTGGCCAGTTCCCAAGATGCCTTTACACCTAACACTACTTCCAAAGCACTGCTGACACAACAGGACTTGGCAAGATCAGATGAACCTCATGAGCATCAACACCAAGACGGTACCTGACCGAGTCAAGTTGCAGTTGCATGCTCCTTTATATGTACTCTCACAGTTTGATGTACACTAACACTTTCCATATTCGTTGTTGAACTAGCACCACGGCGCAAGCGGAAACAGACATCAGGGATAATGCTTGACAGATTAACAAAATCTAAAGGAGGAAGAATGGAGATCCATTTTGAGGCAGGTTTAAAAAGGCCACGTGATGCTACAGAGTCAGCCAAGTTAGTATCAGAGGCAGCCGTTTCCATTAGGTGTCATGCACGTATCCTCCCAATGTGGATCCAGTATAGGAATGCGAAAGACAATACCCAGGTTAACACCTTCCTTGACCATTTATCCGTAAGTAATGTTATTCATCGCAATTAGTAATATTGTCTTGCTCTGTCCCATACTTTCTAGCTTCCTCCAAATAAGACTCACATTCTTTTTTCAACATATGAGGTTCAAGTTGGATCCGAAAGATGATGCAACTAGACAAGCATGCACTCATGTTTTTCAGTGTGCTCTGCGACAGTATCGGTACCACCTTAGAAAATCTCACTTTGAAGGCAAGGCTAACAATTAAATCGCCCAAACATCTCTAGTGGAATATATTACAGATGAAGACTGGACAGCCCTCGTTAAACACTGGTCCGATCCAAAGATTCAGGTAGGCTATATGTATTTGATCAGACCACATATTGAACTTGTATTTATGTATGTGCCTCACAAGTGTATCTTCTTCTAGGCTAACTGTTTGAAGAACTGTCAGGACCCCAATTCCAAGTCACATCGATCTAGCCGGTAACACCTCATATCACTTTGCGGCCTCACGCACGGTATTCCCACGGGTGTCGCCTTACCATGGCCCGGGACCGTTTGCGCCTTTTGGCTCACATTCGCTAGCATCCATATGATAGAGAACCCGGGCCGACATGGCTAGTCATGAACCCAAAGCGACACTAACCTATGGGGACAGGCATACATGAATCACATCGAGCATGTCGGTCAGGGACGTGTGAATCCGGGCTGTAGCACTGGGCTAACAGGACTCCGGGAACCCGGGCTGTAGCAGGCTAGGCAGGACTCCGGATGTCACCGCGTGACATTTCCCCGAAGGGACAGACACAGGAACGAAGTGAAACACATGCCGGCCAGTCAAGTGTCCTGAGCAGTAGTGCTGGGCTAACAGGACTCCGGTGAACCGGGCTGTAGCAGACTACTATGGCTCATGGAAGCACTAGACTACATTTCCCCATAAGAGAGGCTGCCAAGGAAAAACAACTAGATTGTCGGATCCCACACATACCAAGCATTTCAATCATACACACAATATGGTCGATATGTGTAAATACAACATGGCATCACAACATAACTCTACAACTCAAGTATTTATTCATCAGGCTCCGAGGAGCGAGATATTACAAACATGAGTCTCATGACCCAACAATCATAGCATACAAATCAAGCACATGCGGAAGCTTAACATGTCTGAGTACAGACATCTACAAATGGAAAAGGCTAAGAAGCCTGACTATCTACCAGATCCTGCCGAGGGCACAATATCATAGCTGAGGTATCAAGCTAAACGTCGAAGTCCACGAGGAACCACTAGCGAGACCGAAGTCTCTCTGCAAAACATAAATTAAGCAAACGTGAGTACAAGAGTACTCAGCAAGACTTACATCAGAACTAGCTACATATGCATCGGTATCAACAAAGGGGGTGGTGGAGTTTAACTGTAGCAAGCCAGATTTGACTCAGTGGCTAACCTGAACTACGACTGCAAGCAACTCTTTGAGGTGGCGCACACGAGTCCACATATTCACCATTCAATACACCACTATGGATCCTTTCCCGTCTCCCTACGAGAAGGCCATCCATAGCACGCACACTTATCTTGCGAGTTTTAGAGTATCCACTTTCACTTGTCTATGAACTGTTATAGGCAACCCAGATGTCCTTTACCGCGGACACGGCTATTTGAATAGATCACTTATAACCCTGCAGGGGTGTACTTCTTCACACACGCTCTCGCCACTTACCACCATGTACACGTCGTGTATCTCGGCAACCTTCAAGCAGAAGCCTAGCGAGGGAGTCGGCCATGACCTGACTAACCACACAAGTCTCTAGTCCAGATTTATCGCCTATTCAGGTTCCATCCGCGAGGAGATCCGGCCGGAGTTTCGCGCACAGCCCCAAACGATGTGTGCAGGGTTCCTGAGACACCAAACGGGCGCCCGGTACACTGTGCCACGGTGTATCTACCGCATCATAGCCCACCCCTAGGGTCAGCGCTACGCACGGCCGTCAACACATATCCTACAAATACCAGAAACAAGTTGCAACTCCTGGACAGAGGACAAGGGCAGTTATTAAGTCGAGAGGGTCCATTGGTTTCGGGCCCAATGCGTGGTAGTAGCTGTTCATGGATCACAAACACAGAACTCAGTTCCCAATGACGGTTTCAATGAGACAACCCACCATGTACTCCTACATGACCTCTCACCGCTACCTTTACCAAATCGTGTTCACACACTTAGCTCACACACAGTAGGATATGTTCATCACTGTTCCAATTCATCCCCGATGAATCAGACCTGACTCAACTCTAGGAGTAGCAGGCATGACAAACAAGCATGAATGAGTAGGCACATCAGGGCTCAAACAACTCCTACTCATGCTAGTGGGTTTCATCTATTTACTGTGGCAATGACAGGTCATGCAGAGGATAAGGGGTTCAACTACTGCAACAAGTAACAGATGAATCGTTGTTGTCCTAATGCAGTAAAAGAGAGCAGGAGCGAGAGAGTGGGATTGTATCGAAATGAACAAGGGGGTTTTGCTTGCCTGGCACTTCTGAAGATAGTATAGCTCTTCATCGGTGTCATCGAACTCATCGTCGGAACCACGTTTACTGAGAGGGAACAATACCGACAAACCAGGAAGAAACACAATCAATGCAATGCAACAATATGATGCATGCTCATGACATGGCAATATGTTGTTGATTGAACTAATGCAACTAGAAACCATATTAAATGAAGTTGGTTTGAACCCTAGGTTCAAATTCAAACCCCATATGTTAAAATTCAAATGCCATTCACTTAGTTTGTCCTAAACAGCAGCCATAAGTTGTTCTAACATGCATGAAAATGGTAAAGATGGATAGATTGGATTTTTCTGATAATTTTTCATACATAAATTATTTCAATCTGAGCCACGGTTGAATTTATATGAATTTTGAAGTTTTGGCTATTTTCTGGAATTTTCTGGATTATTTTAAATCCAGAAAATCATTAATGACATCAGGATTGTGTCACTACTGCGTCAGCAAGTCAGCCGAATTGACCAGGGTCAAACCTGACTGGTGGGACCCGCGTGTCGTTGACACAGGGACTAACCCACGGTCAAATCCAGTGCCGACTGGGGTTTGACCCTATGGTGGGGCCCGCTGTCAGTGTCTGCTAGGCTGCTAATTGGGGGATTAGCCGCTAATAACGTCGCCATGTCATCATCATCGGACTTAGGCCGTCCACGACCAGATCGGCGGCGGAAGTTCGCCGGAAACCCGCTACGGGGCTCGGTTTTGCGCGTAGTTTGCATCTACGGGTAGCTGAAGGTGCGCCGCATCCAACCGCGTAGGCCGTTGGTCGCGGGGTGGCTGGTAACGCCGTCAGCGGGGAGCTTGGCGGCGGTCGGAGCCACGGGCTCGAGCGGGACGAGGCTAGGGTGCACGGTGGGAGGCTTGGGTGGTGGCGTTCGCTTTCTGGGGGGCTGCTGAGCACGCAGACGTGCTCGGCTTCGGGTGAATCGAGCTTTGGGCTCGGCGGCGACATGGATGGCGGCGGGAAGCTCACGGGTGCGGTGGCAAGTACGACTAGGGGACGAACGAGCAAGGGAGAACAGGGGGGAAAGGCGGCGGGGCTCACATCACGTCGTTTGGCGGTGTCGGATGGCTCGGGGAAGCGTCGGAGCAAGCGGGCGGCGAAGGGGATCTCCGGCGACCTGAGGAGGAAGAAGGGGTCGGGGACGTCGTGATGGAGCTCCTGGCGGCTCCTGGCTTGGTGTAGAGGATGCGGGGGTCGAGGTGGAGCTCGTGGCATATCCGGATGGGCGTGGGGAGGTTGGTGGTAGCGGCGAACAGCGACGGTGGCGGCGGCTCCGTTCGGTGGTGAGAGAGAGAGGTCCAGGGGAGAGGGTGAGGACGAGGGAGAGCGAGAGAGCGTCAATGGGGTCGCGTGGCGTCCTCAGGGCGATGGGGAGATAGGCAGGGAGGCAGGAGGTGGCCGGCGCGTGGCCGGTGCGCGGCGAGCACGCGCCCCTGCCTTCTGGCGCGAGGTAGGGGGTGACTGGCTGCTGCGGGTGGGCTGGGCCGCCAGGTGGCTGGATTGTCAGGTGGGCTGCACAGGAGGTAAGCGCCAGGTAAGGTTTTCTCCTCTCTCTAACATTCCTTTTATGTTTTCTATTTTCTGTAATTGTGTTTGGCTTTATTAAAAATGACAGGGTATCTCCAAAATTCACGAAACTGCTCCATGTCACTATTTGGAATATTTCCAACAGCAAACATTTCAGTTTGTGATTATTTGAGCATTTAAAATATTATTAGCAATTAAATGCCCAAATGCAAATACTATATAATTTAATTCAAAAATCTAGAATGGCCTAGAAAATGTGCACCATTTTTGGGAGAGGTTCTAGACCAATTCAAAAATGATGAACTTTTGTGAAGGGCATTTTGGATTCATTGAAATGTTTTTCAGTTGAACCTGGTATTTTCAGGGGGGGTGCTGGGGATGTGACAACTCACCCCCACTAAAAAAAATCTCGTCCCGAGATTCAAGCGTAGGGTAAGATGAAGGGGGACGCAAACTTAACCCAATATTCATGATCCAAGTTGCACTTCATAAGAACGTTGATTCGATCACCATCTTTGTCTCGATGTCTTGCTCTGAGAACTCCAACCAACATGACAACGAGAGGGAAGGGAAAACTCTAGAAGGATCGATCTTCTCGAAGATCGAACAACTCAGGATCAACTCATGGAGTGAGACATAGGAATATCTCTCCAATTGAGACACAAAGTTCACATCAGGGTGATGGAAATCAGACGACGGGGATTCAAGTTGGTAGGTAGCAATTCCACGCTTGAGTAAGGTGGTGCAAGGTTTCAAAGTTGCGAGGAGATAATTGTCATGAACCCATAACAGGGCACCTCGGAGAAGGTGACTCGTTGAACTGTTCCCTTAAGTGGCAAAAAGAATTACTTTTGATCCATAAATCATTGAAACTCTTCATACCATCTTAAGGCAATTTACAATTTATCGTTTGAAATAGCTCGAAGAAATGGCATACCCGGACTAGGATGGATGATGTGGACTACCTTGTTGAAGACAACGCAAGGGATGATTTTGCTTGCGCGTGCTCTCAAGAACTTGAGCATTTCCATATTCATCAAGGTTCTACCAACATCCATGGCAAGGATCCTGGCAACACGGCATACTGCCATGATGACTAGTGATGGATGATGCGGATACAAAGGAAGATAACACCTTCTCAGATCTTCCCTTAGCGAGGCTAAGGGAACATAATCTGGATGGTCGACCGAGAGACATTTAGCACTCCGCTTCTAATGTTCTCCTTGATGTGCTAGCGTAATCCATTCATAGATATGGTTTGATATCTAGAACATCAAGTAAAAGGTCGGACTTCGGAAGCTCAAGAATCCATAAGGAATAAGTACGGAGGCAGATCCTGCGAGATCCTTATGGGGAGGTGACCAACTTCTTCAACCAAGATACTACAATAATAGGCCTTCCGGCTAGGTGTGTTGGCCACGACATCCACGTTACCGGTTACAAAGAGACCAACATTATAGTTCTTGTGGTATGTTCCAACCATCATATCTGCCTGAGATTCAGATCTGGTTGGTGTTAGGATATTCCAGACCCATCCAGTCTAGAAAGAAAATGAGAGTTTGCAACACAATTTGACAAGATGACGTTGCGAGATTCTCGGGGAATGAACTGCGATAGCAAGCTCCAAAACATGAGCTGGTTCTGCTACAAACCTGTGAACACGCTATCCAAGATGAGCATGACCACGTAGTAGTCTTATAGTAAAACACTATCGATTTCAGGTGGGGAACCATCATCAAGGATTTTGAAGTCTTACGCAAGTCCACGGATGAGATCCCAAGCATAGACTTCTTTGCCTTGAACAAGTCAATCAGTTGCTTGGTGTGCTAGGGAATACATATGGAGTGGAGGTAATTAATCTACCAAACCATAGAATACATTCACACATGCATAACTGACTTGGGATGGTACCAGGAGAAACAAAAACAATCTTTCTCGAACTCACGGCGGCAACTTGCACCAAATGCACATGAATTCGAGGAAGTCACTTCTTCCATCCAAGCCTAAGCTTCATGAACGGAACACGAAGGCATTGCTTATAAAGTTTCCAACACTAGGTTGATGCTCAACATGAATCATGGTGGAGACAAAATGCTGCTGATGGGCTCAACAACAACTCATCGGAATTTCCATATCACTAGACTTCCACCATCATGTGAACACGATGATAGTATTGGCCAGACCACAAGATGTAATGGTGTATGCTCGAGGGATCAACCACGGGTAAGACAACATTATGAACACCGTTGGTTCTGATTTGACTTGACGATAGCCCATACTCAATTCAAAGTTTTGACAAGGCAATTGATCCAACAACTGATCACGAGGACCAATTGATGGAGATATCATCTTTCTTCAACACACACACACACACGGAACATATCCCTTAACATGAACTAAGTCAGACAAGCTTTTATCTTCCAATTCTCCAAGTTGTTGTCTAGCTCAACCCACTAGCTCAGGGATATCCAACACAGATTCTTGGATAAGGGGTGATTTATAAGAAAACCACCTTGATCACGAACTCAACATAGCGGTCAGGTGACAGCCAGGTAATACTTCCGAGAAGATCTTCGGAAAATCACGAACCACCGATATGTTACTAAGCTCGAGAACAATCTTGCTTTTCAGAGCAAGACGATATGATCAAATAAGCAAGGGATTGAATAATACTAACTCATTGATCGAAGAGTGCACCGGAAATAAGGACTAGGTAGCACAATCTATCTTAGAATGATGATTCAATAACCAACACGCTAAGAATGAGAATATTGTCCATTTACTACCAAGCAACTAGTTGCTAGGAGTATTGATTTCACACATCACAGTTCACTTGTCGGTATTCCGGTTGCAACAACACGGAACCGAGGAATGAATAATGATGGAGAGAAATATCACTGCATCAAGAGTTCATAAGAGGTGGTGCAATTCTCATGACAATTCTGACATAAGGAGGCAACACTCCAAGGTAGAACAGAACAAAAGCTGGATTGGCACTTTGATCTGCGGAATACAACTGCTTTGACCCAATCCTAGATATGGATGAGGTACTGGATTTTGTTTCTCCTAGTCATTCCGGAATAGAATGGCTTGATGGATCACAAGAATAATAGGCATCGATAACACCAATGCACAACTACTCTTGACCAACAATTGATGAACGAGGTCGGGATATAACTGAAGGGGGACAACTCAAAGGAACATATAACTTTCTGAGTTGTGGATGCATAGATTAGTATGTCGAATCAAGTTCAACATGTTTCTTCCGGATAACCCATGCAGAGAGGTAGGACTGGCAGAGTCACAATTATGAATGGAGAACTCCTCAAGAGTACTCTGATTGTGATCTTTTGGTTAGAATAACTTCTGCCAAGGATGGTTCATGGTATTTGGAAGAATGATATACCACGGACCTCGAAGACTATCACAAAGGTTACTAGTATCCTAAAGATATGAGCAACACTATCAACACGAGGTAAGTAGAGTGAATCTTGGGTCAAGAACCCAGGAGTAGAATACCTACTACTAAATGGCATCACGGGATGCTTTCCAGAATGGTGGCCAGAATCATCACACCGGGAACACAAAACATGGCTAGATTACTAGGTGATTCCCTAAAACACATAGCGTCATAATAATAGCTCCAACATATATGTCGGGGCAATAGAGTAGCTCAACTCGGCTATTGGTGTGGTTAATCGGGCCCAAAGGAACATCGAGAACGGGAGGAAGGAATTTGCAAATGCATCGAACTATTTAGAAACCTGGGATGACCCGGACAGCATAACGGCTGTAAATGCTCATAAAGATTTGAGACATCCTGCAAAATGCTGGCATATCCACTTAACATCACAATATCAAGGTTCTGAGGCCAGCTATGAACATATGTGTAACACCCTCGATCCGACTATATCTCCCATGTGTCGAGGCATGACTTAGAGGCATAATCGCATTGAAGGCATATGTCGCAAGTTAGGCAATCTTCACAACATCCCATGTAATATAAATAATAAAAGGGGAGATAACATAGTTGGCTTACACTCGCCACGTCAATCAAGGTACATAAATAACATTACATCATTCAAACACTCATGGCCCGACTACGGTGCCAAAATAGAAGATAACCCAACATGCGACACGGTCCCGATCACCCCCAACTGGGCACCACTACTGATCATCAGGGAAGGAAACATAGTATCGTTGAGAGTCTTCGTCGAACTCCCACTTCAGCTCAAGCGCGTCACCTGGAGCGGAATCATCAGGCCCTGCATCTGGTGTAATAGTAATTGAGCCACAGGGACTCAGCAATCTCGCACCCTCGCGATCAAGACTATTTAAGCTTATAGGTAAGGCAAGGTAAATATGTGGAGCTGCAGCAAGTGACTAGCAAATATGGTGGCTATCTTGTTCGCAAAAGAGAGCGAGAAGAGGAGGCAAAGCACGAGCGAGAAACTAGAGAGCAACCTGCGCAAGCATTACTCCAACACCGTGTCCACTTCCCGGACTCCGCCGAGAAGAGGCCATCACGGTAACACACTTAGTTGATTCATTTTAATTAAATTAAGGTTCAAGTTAACTACAACCGGACATTAACAAATTCCCATCCGCCCATAACCGCGGGCACGGCTTTCGAAAGTTCAAATCCCCGCAGGGGAGTCCCAACTTAGCCCATGACAAGCTCTCATGGTCAACGAAGGAATAGACCTCCTCCCGAGACGTTCCGATCAAACTCGGTACCTCGGTTCTTCAAGACACTTCGACAGGTTAAAACAAGACCAGCAACACCGCCCGAATGTGCTGACAAATCCCGATAGAAGCTGCACATATCTCGTTCTCAGGGCACACTCAGATGAGACATCCTACGAGTAAAACCAACCCTCAAGTGTTGCCCCGAGGTGGCCCCGTAGTCTACTCGGTCGGACCAACACTCAGAGGAGCACTGGCCTAGGGGGGCTAAAATAAGATGACCCTCGGGCTCCGGGAACCCAAGGGAAAAAGAGGCTAGGTGGCAAATGGTAAAACCAAAGTTGGGCATTGCTGGAAAATCTTTAGTCAAGGCGAACTATCAAGGGGTTCCCATTATAACCCAACCGTGTAAGGAACGCAAAATCCGGGAACATAACACCGATATGACGGAAACTAGGGCGGCAAGAGTGGAACAAAACACTAGGCGAGAGGCCGAGCCTTCCACCCTTTACCAAGTATATAGATGCATTAAGATAACATGGCAATATAATGATATCCCAACAAGTAAAAGATGTTCCAACAAGGAACGGTCTGCAATCTTCACCTGCAACTAGCAACGCTATAAGAGGGGCTAAGCAAAGCGGTAACATAGCCAATCAACAGTTTGCTAGGACTAGGTGGGTTAGAGGTTTGACATGGCAATTTGGGAGGCTTGAAAGCAAGTGGTAGGCATCATAGCATTGGCATAGCAAAAGAGCGAGCATCTAGCAAACCAAAGATAGTAGTGATTTCGAGGGTATGATCATCTTGCCTGCAAAGTTGTCAGAGTTGACTGGATCCTCGAAAGCAAACTCAACGGGCTCCTCGTTAGAGAACTCGTCTCCCGGCTCTACCCAAACAAGACAAACAAGCAACAAGGACACAATCAACCACGTGCAAAGCTCAAACAATATGATGCAAGGATGGTATGCTATGCGGGATGCGATGCGGGATGCATATGCAAGATTTGACAAGGAATACATGAACCCGGCCTCAACCTGGAAATCCAAGTGTGCCACTGGAAAGATGAGATTAAATCACTTGAAAACGATATAAAGAACGCCGGAATCGGAGTTACGGTTAGGAAATGGCAAGCGATTCAAATATGACACCGGTCTGCGATTTACAGCAAGTAGCCATCTAAATGCAAAGAGATGAACAAGCTACAGCACCCAAACATGACAACAAAATACATGGCAGGGATGCATTCATGCTGCTTAACAAAAGTCTAGCACTGAGCTACGGCCAAATCATACATTAACATGTTCGAACAAGCATGGCAAAAATGCATATGGCAAACAGATCTCAGACTTAGTGAAATTAACACTTGTCTGGAATTTCAGATCAGGTAGCACACTTCGGAGCAGCAAAACTACATGCTACAGGACCTGAACATGGCAAAATAAAGCATGGCATGGAGCTACTCAAAGAGCTTAACAAAAGACCCTTAGTGACCTTGAGCCAAAAGTGATCAGAAAATACAATTGCAAGCATGTGAACATGGCAAAAACATAATCAGTTCTCAGACAGTGAAAACTGGAGCATGCTGAAAACAGATATCAAGTAGGCATGTTTACGAGCTCGATGCACTCACTACAGAGCAAGTCATGATAAACTAAGCTTACACCCATCAAGAATACACAAAATGCAAGCTATACATGGCAAGAACAATAGCATAGCATGCACGGATCAACTACAACATCCTCGGTAAAATCGCTAACAAGTAGACAATCTGCCCAGATTCACGAAGTAGCAAAAGTAGAGCTCGATTGACTCAAGCTAGGGTGATCGATAATTGCAAACAAAGACATGGATGGATAGATCACTACAAGATTAACAAAACATCCTTACTGATCATCCTCAAAAGAGGCACGGATCACTAGGAAATAATATGAACATATGGCCATACGAAATAAACAGCTCAAGGACTTGGTGGAAATGCTAAGTCCCTGAAATCAGCATAACCAAGTGCCTCACTTGGCAAACTTGTGCTAGTCCCCACACACATCACAAAAATACATGGGTTGCACCTCTGGAAAGATGGCAAAACCTTAACAAGACATATTTAGAGCTCATGGGCATATCATGCACACAATAGTCATGGCAAAAATGACAAATATCTAAATGGAGCAGCAGATCTGACAACTATCTCAAGTAGCACTCTTCTAACAGCATTTCGGGCATCAAGATGAACTCAAATGAAAATGATGCAATGGAATGAAATGATGTGCTCACTGAGACGAACATTTTGATATGCTATATGCCCAAAACGGAGCTACGGATGCAAAGTTACGGCATGATGAACATGGGCATTTGGATCTGGGAAATTTAGGACTTAGAAGAAAATCATCACCCGCGGATCTAGGGTTGACCCGGGCACGCAAAACGAATCGGGGCCGGACCTTCGCCGGAGATGCAGCAGAGGCGGCGCGGGGAGGTCGTCTCGGCCCGGATCTGACCGGATCCGGCCGGCGGCGAGCTGGGACGACGGCGGATGGCGGCGCCGGTGACTTGGCGAGGCGGGGAGGCGTGCGGTGGAGGCGGCGGTGCAGAGGGAGGACGGCAGCGGCGAACGGCGACCGGTGCGGCGAGGTGAGCGGGGCGGCGCCGGCGGGCACGGGCGGCGGAGGCGTGCGGCGCGCGGGGCGCGGCTCGGGCCCGGCGCTGGCGCGGGTGGGCCGGCCGTGGGCCTCGCGGGCAGCGGCGGCGGAGGGACACGCGTCACGCGCGGACTGGCTGGGCGCGGCGGCGGGACGAAACGGACATGTCCGGCAGCGGGGTTTTTGTCCGGCGCGCGAGGAGAGGGAGGGATCTAGGGTTTCGTCCGGATTTAGACGGGGAGGCACTTATTTATAGGTAGAGGGAGCTAGGAGACTCAGAATGAGGTGCGGGTTTCGGCCACGCGATCGTGATCGAACGCTCTAGATGATGGAGAGGGTTTTGGTGGGTTTTGGGCCAACTTGGAGGGGTGTTGGGCTGCAACACACACGAGGCCTTTTCGGTCCCTCAGTTAACCGTTGGAGTATCAAACAAAGTCCAAATGGTACGAAACTTACAGGCGGTCTACCGGTAGTAAACCAAGGCCGCATGGCAAGTCTCGGTCCAATCTGGAAATGTTTAATCCCCACACACGAAAGAAAGGTAGAAATGACCACCGGAGGAGAATGAAGCGCCAGAATGCAAAACGGACAACGGGGAAAATGCTCGAATGCATGAGATGAACACGTATGCAAATGCAATGCACATGATGACATGATATGAGATGCATGACAACGACAACAACACATGGAGACAAAAACCTGAACCCGAGAAAATAAAATAACTTAACGCCGGAAACGACAAGAGTTGGAGTACAAATTGGGAAAGTCATATCCGGGGTGTTACAACACTCCACAACTACGAAAGGATCTCGTACCGAGATCTAGGACTGAAAGAACGCCGGGTACTCAGAACGGAGGTGATCCTCGCGTTCCCAGGTAGCTTCACGGTCGGAATGGTGTGACCACTTGACTTTGAGGAATTTGATTGACTTGTTGCGAGTCTTGCGTTCAGTCTCTTCGAGAATAGCAACGGGGTGCTCACGATAGGAGAGATCTTCTTGGAGCTCAATGTCCTCGAAGTTGACGGTGCGGTCAGGAGTCTTGAAGCACTTTCGAAGCTGAGAGACATGGAACACGTCATGAACATTTGCAAAGTTTGAAGGAAGCTCGAGTTGATAGGCGAGATCGCCTCTCTTGCTGACAATCTTGAAAGGTCCCGCATATCTAGGGGCAAGCTTCCCTTTGATACCGAAGCGACGAGTACCTTTCATCGGAGAGACGCGGAGGTAAACATGATCTCCGATCTCGAAAGCCAAATCACGGTGCTTACTATCATAGTAGCTCTTCTGGCGGGATTGGGCTGCTTTGAGGTTATCACGAATGACTTTGCACATTTCTTCTGCTTCTGTGATTAAGTCATTACCCAAAAGCTGACGTTCACCGGTTTCAGACCAGTTGAGAGGGGTACGGCACTTCCTGCCATACAGAATTTCAAATGGGGCCTTGCCCGAACTTGCTTGAAAACTGTTGTTGTAGGAGAATTTAGCATAAGGAAGACAATCCTCCCACTTCATGCCGAAGGAGATCACACAAGCCCTGAGCATATCTTCAAGAATCTAGTTCACACGGTCGACTTGACCGCTTGTTTGAGGATGGAAAGTTGTGCTGAAGCGGATGTTCGTGCCCATGGCCTTCTGAAAAGAATCCCAAAACTTCGAGGTAAAGATGCTGCCACGGTCTGAAGAGATCACTTGAGGAATACCGTGCGGAGAGACAATACGAGAGGTATAGAGTTCCGCCAATTGAGCTGCAGAGATCGACTCTTTGATAGGCAGAAAGTGAGCCACTTTGGTGAGTTTGTCGATGACAACGAATATAACATCATTGCCACGCTTGGACTTTGGAAACCCAGTCACGAAGTCCATTTCAATGTGGTCAAACTTCCATTCTGGAATGGCGAGAGGTTGGAGGAGACCTGCTGGCCTTTGGTGTTCTGCCTTCACTCTTCTGCAGACATCACATTCATTCACGAATTGAGCGATCTCGCGCTTCATTCGAGTCCACCAATAAGCTTGCTTAAGGTCCTGATACATCTTCGTGCTCCCAGGGTGGATGGAGAGGAGAGAATTGTGAGCCTCGTTCATGATCACTTTACGAAGTTCACCTTTGGGTACCACAATTCGATCCTCGAAGAAGAGAGTGTCCTTGTCATCAAGGCGGTAGCACTTGTACTTGGACTGACTCTTGGCAATCCCAATCTTCACCTTTTTCACCATAGCATCAAGAAGCTGGGCTTGGCGAATCTGGTCTTCTAAGGTAGGAGAGACTTGAAGGTTGGCGAGGAAACCTTGAGGAACAACTTGCAGATTAAGTTTGTGGAAAGCTTCACAAAGCTCGGGTTGATAAGGCTTAAGAATCAGACTGTTGCAGTAAGCCTTCCTGCTCAAAGCGTCAGCAATCACATTGGCCTTGCCTGGAGTATACTCGATACTCGGATTATACTCTTGAATCATTTCGACCCATCGAGTTTGCCTGAGGTTGAGATTAGGCTGAGTGAAGATGTACTTGAGACTCTTGTGATCAGTGAAAATGTCCACTTTTCTTCCCAATAAGAGATGTCTCCAAGTCAAAAGAGCATGCACAACTGCCGCCAACTCGAGATCATGAGTGGGGTAGTTCTTCTCATTAGGCTTCAACTGGCGAGATGTATAAGCAACAACTTTCTTCTCTTGCATCAATACTGCGCCAAGACCTTGGAGAGAGGCATCACAAAAGACCTCGTACGGCTTGGATTCATCAGGCGGAGTCAGAACTGGAGCAGTGATCAATTTCTCTTTCAAAGTGTTGAAAGCAAATGTCACACTCCGGAGACCAAACGTACTTGACGTGCTTCTAGAGAAGATTAGAGAGAGGCTTCGCAATCTTGGAAAAGTTTTCAACGAATCTTCGGAAATAGCTTGCGAGACCGAGAAAACTGCGGAGTTGCTTCACGTTCTGAGGAGGTTCCCAATTCACAATTGCAGACACCTTCTCAGGATTCACGGCAATGCCCATGGCAGAGATGATATGACCAAGATAAAGAACCTCATCGAGCCAAAATTCACACTTGGAGAACTTGGCGTAGAACTGATGTTCTTTGAGCTTATCAAGAACCAAACGCAAGTGCTTGGCATGATCTTCCTTGTTCTTCGAGAAAACCAGAATGTCGTCGAGATAGACTAAAACAAAGTCATTGGTGTAGGCGTTGAAGATGAAGTTCATCATGCGAGAGAACGTCGGAGGAGCGTTGGCAAGGCCAAAAGACATGATAGTGTATTCATATGAACCAAAGCTTGTCCTGAAAGCCGTCTTGGGAATATCTTGCTCACCGATACGAATCTGATGATAACCCATACGGAGATCAAGCTTGGAGAATACTTGGGCACCTTTGAGTTGTTCGAACAGCTCATTGATGTTGGGAAGTGGGTATTTGTTCTTGATGGTCTTCTTGTTCAATGGACGGTAATCAACACAAAGTCGGTCCGTTCCATCCTTTCTTCTTCACAAAAAGAACACCACAACCCCACGGAGAAGAACTAGACCGGATAAGACCCATTCCCTCTTGAATATCGAGTTGCTTCTTCAGCTCTTTCAACTCTTCAGGTCCGAGCTTGTAAGGACGTTTGCACATAGGTTCCGTGCCAGGCTCAAGTTCAATAACGAATTCAACTGGCCGGTGCAGAGGCATTCCCAGGAGCTCTTCTCGAAAGACATCTTGATATTCGAAAACGACTGGAATTTGCGAGATGGCATCGAGTTCACCCTTCTCATTGAGAGAAAACATACGGATGGTATCATCACGAGCGGCAAACACAATTACATCCTCAGACGAATGAGTCAATTGAATCTGCCTGGCTGCACAATCAAGATGCGCCTTATGCTTAGAAAGCCAATCCATTCCGAGAATAAGATCAATATCCGAGTTACCAAGAACCATCGGAGAAGAAAGAAACTTGTAATCGCCCAACGTGATAGAGATATCGGGAGCAACCAAACTAGAAGTCAAAAGCTTGCCGGGAGAAACAACTTGCATGACTTTGGGCATGATCTCAGTATCAACATTGTGCTTCGATGCAAAAGGGCATGACAAGAAAGAATGCGATGCACCAGTGTCAAAAAGAACTTTTGCAGGAATATCGTTAACTGGAAGGTTACCCATGATGACATCTGACGAGTCCTCTGCCTGAGCTGCATTCATCAAATTGACCTTGGCGTGCTTGGGGTTATCCTTGACCACAGTTGTACTTGCCGATCTGACAGGAGGAGGAGGAGGAAGACGCCTCTGGTTGAAACACTTTTTGGCACAGTGACCCTTCTGTTGGCACTTGTTGCACATGACCTCTGAAAGCGGACGGTGGTACGGAGCACTCGATCTTGGAGCTTGAGACGAAGTCTTGTTCTGAAAGCCAGGGTTGGGTGGGTGGGAAGATCCACTGCCACGTTTGCTCTTCTGCTGATACGGCTGACGAAACGGAGGAGGAGGAAGCCAATACTTCTGCTGCTTGGCCACTTGAGTAGTGGAAGAAGTAGTAACATCTCTGACTCGCTTCTTGGAAGCATCACACCTCAATTGAGAAGCATCTTGCTTCAATGCCATGTTGTAGAACTCATCGTATCTCAAGGGCTCAAAGAGGACAAGAGCGAGCTGGATTTCTTCTCTGAGACCACCCCTGAACTGGTATATCATGCTCTTCTCATCAGGAACGTCCTGCTTAGCAAAGAGGACGAGCTTCTGAAACAACTTGTTGTAGTCATAGACAGACAAAGAGCCTTGCTTCAGGTTGCGGAATTCCTCACACTTGCTTTCAACCATGCTCTGAGGGATATGGTGAGCTCTGAAATCTTGACGGAATTCATCCCAAGTGACAACACGTCCACCTCTGGAATCCTTGTACTGCTGGAACCATTCTGCAGCTTGGTCTTTGAGTTGGAAGGAAGCGAACTTGACAAAGTCCTCAGGCCTGACGTTACTGCACTCGAAATGCTTGCACAGATCCACAAGCCAATCGTCAGCATCGGTTGCCTCAACACAATTGCTGAAAGTCTTTGGCCCATTAGCAAGGAACTGGTTGAGTGTAGCAAAGTGATTCTGATTGTTGCCTTGGTTCCCATGACTGCCTTGATTGCGCTCCTGAAGAATTTGCATGATCAACTGTGTGTTTGCATTGGTTGCGGCCATCACAGCTTGCCATGCCTCTAGAGGAGGTGGAGGTGGTGGCGGATCAGGATTCGGAGTCGTGCGCGTTGGAGGAGCCATCCTGAAGAGGTTGACCATCCATTAGCACATTGATAGACAAATATTGAAGCTGAATCCAACGGAATGAAAATTGCAACATATAGTCTTCACATCCGAACAAAATGAACGAATGCATTCCTCTTGAAATGGTCACATATCCATAAATTGAGAAGCCACTTAGAATTAAGGTAGAGAAATAAATCAACAAGGTACGGATCAAGAACGAATAATCGGTAAGAAATCCCAATCTCAAACCAATATCCGTGGAAGAAGAACTAGAGCTACTAGAATTCCCACCTATGAAACTCCCGAACCTTTCCGGTTATGCAATCAGGTGTTGGGGATACAGGGGAAGCATAATATCTCACCCAAATCTAGCAAATCCTACATCTAGCTGTATCCATCCTTCAACACATAACCAAGAAAACTTCAGAAACCATCTACCTCAACCTTCGAAAAGCATCCGTTATACAAGTTATGGTGATACTCCCGAACTCCCGCCCTAGTACTAGGTGGCGTCGAGGTTATCTCACCAACAAACTGCATAAAAGAGATTTTCGATGTCGGCGTACTAAACTCAGGTATTCCAGAACTGCAACGATAAAATTATGATGACAACACCTCAGAGCTCAACTCCCCGGGACACTTCCACAAAACCCCTGACAGGAGGCACCAAGACAATGTTCTCATCATAAAACTATCAGAACGATTCCAAGATACCCGCGTGATCCTAATTTTTTTTAGTGAAATTTGAGAAGAGAAGAGTCAAAACTCTACGTCAGGATGCCTTACCAGAGCGATGAGGAGACTGGGAAGTAAAAAGAATTCCTAAACTCTCCGATATATAATTCCTAAATGACTCAAAACATTTTTCTAGACACAACTCGGCCGCTAAAAACTATCAAGCAATGGGGCTCCTAAGGTCGGGGAAGGCTCTGATACCAACTTGTAACACCCTCAATGCGACTATAGCTCCCACATGTCGAGGCATGACTTAGAGACATAATCGCATTGAAGGCATATGTCGCAAGTTAGGCAATCTTCACAACATCCCATGTAATATGAATAATAAAGGGGAGAACATAGTTGGCTTACACTCGCCACGTCAATCAAGAACATAAATAACATTACATCATCCAAACACTCAGGTACATCAACATGCGACACGGTCCCAATGACCCCCAACTGGGCACCACTACTGATTCAAACACTCATGGCCCGACTACGGTCACCTGGAGCGGAATCATCAGGCCCTGCATCTGGTGTAATAGTAATCTATGAGCTACAGGGACTCAGCAATCTCGCACCCTCGCGATCAAGACTATTTAAGCTTATAGGTAAGGCAAGGTAAATATGTGGAGCTGCAGCAAGCGACTAGCAAATATGGTGGCTAACCTATTCGCAAAAGAGAGCGAGAAGAGGAGGCAAAGCGCGAGCAAGAAACTAGAGAGCAACCTGCGCAAACATTACTCCAACACCGTGTCCACTTCCTGGACTCCGCCAAGAAGAGGCCATCACGGTAACACACTCAGTTGATTCATTTTAATTAAATTAAGGTTCAAGTTAACTACAACCGGACATTAACAAATTCCCATCTGCCCATAACCGCGGGCACGGCTTTCGAAAGTTCAAATCCCTACAGGGGAGTCTAACTTAGCCCATGACAAGCTCTCACGGTCAACAAAGGAATAGACCTCCACCAGAGACACACCGATCAGACTCGGTATCCCGGTACAACAAGACATTTCGACAGGTTAAAACAAGTCCAGCAACGCCGCCCGAATGTGCCGACAAATCCTGATAGGAGCTGCACATATCTCTTTCTCAGGGCACATTCAGATTGTCAAAACCTACGAGTAAAACCAACCCTCAAGTTGCCCCGAGGTGGCCCCTCAGTCTACTCGGTTGGACCAACACTCAGAGGAGCACTGGCCCAGGGGGGCTAAAATAAGATGACCCTCGGGCTCCGGAAACCCAAGGGAAAAAGAGGCTAGGTGGCAAATGGTAAAACCAAGGTTGGGCATTGCTGGAAAAGCTTTAATCAAGGCGAACTATCTAGGGGTTCCCATTATAACCCAACCGCGTAAGGAACGCAAAATCCGGGAACATAACACCGATATGACAGAAACTAGGGCGGCAAGAGTGGAACAAAACACTAGGCGAGAGGCCGAGCCTTCCACCCTTTACCAAGTATATAGATGCATTAAGATAACATGGCAATATAATGATATCCCAACAAGTAAAAGATGTTCCAACAAGGAACGGTCTCCAATGTTCACCTGCAACTAGCAACGCTATAAGAGGGGCTGAGCAAAGCGGTAACATAGCCAATCAACGGTTTGCTAGGACAAGGTGGGTTAGAGGTTTGACATGGCAATTTGGGAGGCTTGAAAGCAAGTGGTAGGCATCGTACCATTGGCATAGCAAAAGAGCGAGCATCTAGCAAAGCAAAGATAGTAGTGATTTTGAGGGTATGATCATCTTGCCTGCAAAGTTGTCAGAGTTGACTGGATCCTCGAAATCAAACTCAACGGGCTCCTCGTTAGCGAACTCGTCTCCCGGCTCTACCCAAACAAGACAAACAAGCAACAAGGACACAATCAACAACGTGCAAAGCTCAAACAATATGATACAAGGATGGTATGCTATGCGGGATGCGATGCGGGATGCATATGCAAGATTTGACAAGGAATGCATGAACCTGGCCTCAACCTGGAAATCCAAGTGTGCCACTGGAAAGATGATATGAAATCGCTTGAAAACGATATAAAGAACGCCGGAATCGGAGTTACGGTTTGGAAATGGCAAGCGATTCAAATATGACACCGGTCTGCGATTTACAGCAAGTAGCCATCTAAATGCAAAGAGATGAATAAGCTACAGCACCCAAACATGACAACAAAATACATGGAAGGTATGCATTCATGATGCTTAACAAAATTCTAGCACTGAGCTACGGCCAAATCATACATTAACAGGTTCAAACAAGCATGCTAAAAATGCATATGGCAAACAGATCTCAGACTTAGTGAAATTAACACTTGTCTGGAATTTCAGATCAGGTAGCACACTTCGGAGCTACAAAACTACATGCTACAGGACCTGAACATGGCAAAATAAAGCATGGAATGGAGCTACTCAAAGAGCTTAACAAAAGACCCTTAGTGACCTTGAGCCAAAAGTGATCAGAAAATTCAATTGCAAGCATGTGAACATGGCAAAAACATAATCAGTTCTCAGACAGTGAAAACTGGAGCATGCTGAAAACAGATATCAAGTAGGCATGTTTACGAGCTCGATGCACTCACTACAGAGAAAGTCATGATAAACTAAGCTTACACTCATCAAGAATACACAAAATGCAAGCTATACATGGAAAGAACAATAGCATAGCATGCACGGATCAACTACAACATCCTCGGCAAAATCGCTAACAAGTAGACAATCTGCCCAGATTCATGAAGTAGCAAAAGTAGAGCTCGATTGACTCAAGCTCGGGTGCTCCATAATTGCAAACAAAGACATGGATGGATAGAGCACTACAGGATTAACAAAACATCCTTACTGATCATCCTCAAAAGAGGCACGGATCATTAGGAAACAACATGAACATATGGCCATATGAAATAAACAGCTCAAGGACTTAGTGGAAATGCTAAGTCCCTGAAATCAGCATAACCAAGTGCCTCACTTGGCAAGCTTGTGCTAGTCCCCACACACATCAAAAAAATACATGGGTTGCACCTCTGGAAAGATGGCAAAACCCTTAACAAAACATATGTAGAGCTCATGGACATATCATGCACACAATAATCATGGCAAAAATGACAAATATCTAAATGGAGCAGCAGATCTGACAATTATCTCAAGTAGCACTCTTCTAACAGCATTTCGGGCATCAATATGAACTCAAATGAAAATGATGCAATGGACTGAAATGATGTGCTCACTAAGACGAACATTTTGATATGCTATATGCCCAAAACGGAGCTACGGATGCAAAGTAATGGCACGATGAACATGGGCATATGGATCTGGGAAATTGAGGACTTAGAAGAAAATCATCACCCGCGGATCTAGGGTTGACCCGGGCATGCAAAACGAAGCGGGGCCGGACCTTCGCCGGAGATGCGGCAGAGGCGGCGCGGGGAGGTTGTCCCGGCCCGGATCTGACCGGATCCGGCCGGCGGCGAGCGGTGACGACAGCGGAGGGCGGCGTCGACGACTTGGCGAGGCGAGGAGGCGCGCGGTGGAGACGGCGGTGCAGAGGGAGGACGGCGGCGCTGAACGGCGACCGACGCGGCGAGGTGATCGGGGCGGCGCCGGCGGGCACGGGCGGCGGAAGGCGTGCGGCGCGCGGGGCGCGGCTCGGGCCCGGCGCGGGCGCGGGCGGGCCGGCCGTGGGCCTCGCAGGCCGCGGCGGCGGAGGGACACGCGTCACGGCGGACGGCTGGGCGCGCGGCGGGACGAAACGGACATGTCCGGTGGCGGGGTTTTTGTCCGGCGCGCGAGGAGAGGGAGGGATCTAGGGTTTTGTCCGGATTTGGATGGGGAGGCACTTATTTATAGGTAGAGGGAGCTAGGAGACTCAGAATGAGGTGCGGTTTTCGGCCACGCGATCGTGATCGAACGCTCTAGATGATGGAGAGGGTTTTGGTGGGTTTTGGGCCAACTTGGAGGGGTGTTGGGCTGCAACACACATGAGGCCTTTTCGGTCCCTCGGTTAACCGTTGGAGTATCAAACGAAGTCCAAATGGTACGAAACTTGACAGGCGGTCTACCGGTAGTAAACCAAGGCCGCTTGGCAAGTCTCGGTCCAATCCGGAAATGTTTAATCCCCACACACGAAAGAAAGGTAGAAATGACCATCGGAGGAGAACGAAGCGCCGGAATGCAAAACGGACAACGGGGAAAATGCTCGAATGAATGAGATGAACACGTATGCAAATGCAATGCACATGATGACATGATATGAGTTGCATGACAAGGACAACAACACATGGAGACAAAAACCCGAACCCGAGAAAATAAAATAACTTAACGCCGGAAACGACAAGAGTTGGAGTACAAATTGGGAAAGTCATATCCGGGGTGTTACAATATGGAAGTAGTAGGAACTGAACTGAGGCTTGAACTCAACAATCCTAGGCAACTACGGTTTAGTAACACGTCATCCTAAGAGATAGAAGAGATGCCTAGTTCTTAACCCCCGTAGAAAGGAAGAGCTTGACTCAGATCAGAAGGACATAGGGTATAAGGAGTAAAAAGAGCCTTACATTCCCTCCCACAATCAATTCCCTTATATAACTAAAGCATTTCTAGACTCAACTTCGACCAGTTTGGCTTGGTAATCCTACAGCCAGTCAGGCTCTAATACCAAAGCTGTCAGGACCCCGATTCCAAGTCACATCGATCTAGACGGTAACACCTCATATCACTTTGCGGCCCCACGCACGGTATTCCCATGGGTGTCGCCTTACCATGGCCCGGGACCATTTGCGCCTTTGGCACGTATATGATAGTGTCGCTAGCATCCATATGACAGAGAACCCGGGCCGACATGGCTAGTCGTGAAACCAAAGAGGCACTAACCAATGGGGACAGGCATACATGAATCACATCGAGCATGTCGGTCAGCGGCATGTGAATCCTGCCTGTAGCACTGGGCTAACAGGACTTCGGGAACCCGGGCTATAGTAGGCTAGGCAGGACTCCGGATGTCACCACGTGACATTTCCCTGAAGTGACAGACACAGGAACGAAGTGAAACACATGCCAGCCAGTCAAGTGTCCTGAGCAGTAGTGCTGGGCTAACAGGACTCCGGTGAACCGGGCTGTAGCAGACTACTATGGCTCATGGAAGCACTAGACTACATTTCCCCATAAGAGAGGCTGCCAAGGATAAACAACTAGATTGTCGGATCCCACACATACCAAGAATTTCAATCATACACACAATATGCTCGATATGTGTAAATACAACATGGCATCACAACATAACTCTAAAACTCAAGTATTTATTCATTAGGCTCCGAGGAGTGAGATATTACAAACATGTGTCTCATGACCCAACAATCATAGCATACAAATCAAGCACATGCGGAAGATTAACATGTCTGAGTACAGACATCTACAAAAGGAAAAGGCTAAGAAGCTTGACTATCTACCAGATCCTGCCGAGGGCACAATATCGTAGCTGAGGTATCAAGCTAAACGTCGAAGTCCATGCGGAATCACTAGCGAGACTGAAGTCTCTCTGCAAAACATAAATTAAGCAAACGTGAGTACAAAAGTACTCAGCAAGACTTACATCAGAACTAGCTACATATGCATCAGTATCAAAAAAGGGGGTGGTGGAGTTTAACTGCAGCAAGCCAGCTTTGACTCAGTGGCTAACCTGAACTACGACTGCAAGCAACTCTTTGAGGTGGCGCAGACGAGTCCACATATTCACCATTCAATACACCACTATGGATCCGCTCCCGTCTCCCTACGAGAAGGCCATCCATAGCACTCATACTTATCTTGCAAGTTTTAGAGTATCCACTTTCACTTGTCTATGAACTGTTATAGGCAACCCAAAAGTCCTTACTGCGGACACGGCTATTCGAATAGATCATTTATAACCCTGGAGGGGTGTACTTCTTCACACACGCTCTCGCCACTTACCACCATGTACACGTCGTGTATCTCGGCAACCTTCAAGAGGAATCCTGGCGAGGGAGTCGGCCATGACCTGACTAACCACACAAGTCTCTAGTCCAGGTTTATCGCCTATTCGGGTTCCATCCGCGAGGAGATCTGGCCGGAGTTTCGCTCACAGCCCCAACCGATGTGTGCAGGGTTCCCGAGACACCAAACGGGCGCCCGGTACACCATGCCACGGTGTATCTACCGCATCATAGCCCACCCCTAGGGTCAGCGCTACGCACGGCCACCAACACATATCCAACAAACACCAGAAACTAGTTGCAACTCCTGGACAAAGGACAAGGGCAGTTAATAAGTCGAGAGGTTCCATTGGTTTCGGGCCCAATGCGTGGTAGTAGCTGTTCATGGATCACAAACACAGAACTCAGTTCCTAAGAACGGTTTAATGAGACAACCCACCATGTACTCTAACATGGCCTCTCACCACTACCTTTACCAAATCGTGTTCACACACTTACCTCACACACAGTAGAACATGTTCATCACTATTCTAATTCATACCCGATGAATCAAACCTAACTCAGCTCTAAGCAGTAGTAGGCATGACAAACAAGCATGAATGAGTAGGCACATCAGGGCTCAAACAACTCCTACTCATGCTAGTGGGTTTCATCTATTTACTGTGGCAATGACAGGTCATGCAGAGGATAAGGGGGTTCAACTACCGCAGCAAGTAACAGATGAATTGTTGTTGTCCTAATGCAGTAAAAGAGAGCAGGAGCGAGAAAGTGGGATTGTATCAGAATGAACAAGGGGGTTTTCCTTGCCTGGCACTTCTGAATATAGTATAGCTCTTCATCGGTGTCATCGAACTCATCGTCGAAACCACGTTTACTGAGAGGGGACAATACCGGCAAACAAGCAAGAAACACAATCAATGCAATGCAACAATATGATGCATGCTCATGACATGGCAATATGTTGTTGATTGAACTAATGCAACTAGCAACCATATTAAGTGAAGTTGGTTTGAACCCTAGGTTCAAATTCAAACCCCATATGTTAAAATTCAAATGACATGCACTTAGTTTGTCCAAAACAGCAGACATAAGTTGTTCTAACATGCATGAAAATGGTATAGATGGATAGATTGGTCTTTTCTGATAATTTTTCATATATAAATTATTTCAATCTGAGCTACGGTTGAATTTATATGAATTTTTTAAGTTTTGGCTATTTTCTGGAATTTTCTGGATTATTTTAAATCCAGAAAATCATTAATGACATCAGGATTGTGTCACTACTGCGTCAGCAGGTCAGCCGGATTGACCAGGGTCAAACCTGACTGGTGGGACCCGCGTGTCATTGACACAGGGACTAACCCACAGTCAAATCCAGCGCTGACTGGGGTTTGACCCTGTGGTGGGGCCCGCTGTCAGTGTCTGCTAGGCTGCTAATTGAGGGATTAGCCGCTAATAACGTCGCCACGTCATCATCGTCGGACTTAGGACGGCGACGACCAGATCGATGGCGGAAGTTCGCCGAAAACCCGCTACGGGGCTTGGTTTTGCACGTAGTTTGCATCTACGGGTAGCTGAAGGTGTGCCGCATCCAACCGCGTAGGCCGTTGGTCACGGGGTGGCTGGTAACGCCGTCGGCGGGGAGCTTGGCGGCGGCCGGAGCCACGGGCTCGAGCGGGACGAGGCTAGGGTGCATGGCGAGAGGCTTGGGTGGTGGCGTTCGCTTTCTGGGGGGCTGCTGAGCACGCAGACGTGCTCGGCTTCGGGTGAATCGAGCTCTAGGCTCGGCGGCGACAAGGATGGCGGCGGGCAGCTCACGGGTGCGGTGGCAAGTACGACTAGGGGACGAACGAGCGAGGGAGAACATGGAGGAAAGGCGGCGGGGCTCACAACACGTCGTTTGGCGGTGTCGGAAGGCTCGGGGAAGCGTCGGAGCAAGCGGGCGGCGAAGGGGATCTTCGGCGACCCAAGGAGCAAGAAGGGGTCGGGGACATCGTCACGGAGCTCCTGGCGGCTCCTGGCTTGGTGCAGAGGATGCGGGGGTCGAGGTGGAGCTCGTGGCATATCCGGATGGGCGTGGGGAGGTCGGTGGTAGCGGCGAACGACGATGGTGGCAGCGGCTCCGTTCGATGGTGAGAGAGAGAGGTCAAGGGGAGATGGTGAGGACGAGGGAGAGCGAGAGAGCGTCAAGGGGGTCACGTGGCGTCCTCAGGGCGACGGGGAGACAGGCAGGGAGGCAGGAGGTGGCCGGCGCGTGGCCGGCGCACGGCGAGCACGCGCCCCTGTCTTCTGGCGCGAGGTAGGGGGTGACTGGTTGCTGCGGGTGGGCTGGGCCGCCAGGTGGCTGGACTGTCAGGTGGGCTGCACAGGAGGTAAGTGCCAGGTAAGGTTTTCTCCTCTCTCTAACATTCCTTTTTTGTTTTCTATTTTCTGTAATTGTGTTTGGCTTTATTAAAAATGACAGGGTATCTCCAAAATTCATGAAACTGCTCCATGTCACTGTTTGGAATATTTCCAACAGCAAACATTTCAGTTTGTGATTATTTGAGCATTTAAAATATTATTAGCAATTAAATGCCCAAATGCAAATACTATATAATTTAATTCAAAAATCTAGAATGTCCTAGAAAATGTGCACCATTTTTGGGAGAGGTTCTAGACCAATTCAAAAATGATTAACTTTTGTGAAGGGCATTTTGGATTCATTGAAATGTTTTTCAGTTGAACGTGGTATTTTCAGGGGGGTGCTGGGGTTTATTGATCCCCATTTCAGGTTTAAGAGAAATTTAAACATGATGCAACACAATACTAGCTAACCCAGAGCAGACCAGAAGTAGGGATGTGACAACTCACCCCCACTAAAAAAAATCTCGTCCCGAGATTCAAGCGTAGGGTAAGATGAAGGGGGACGCAAACTTAACCCAATCTTCACGATCCAAGTTGCACTTCATAAGAACGTTGATTCGATCACCATCTTTTTCTCGATGTCTTGCTCTGAGAACTCCAACCAACATGACAACGAGAAGGAAGGGAAAACTCTAGAAGGATCGATCTTCTCGAAGATCGAACAACTCAGGATCAACTCATGGAGTGAGACATAGGAACATCTCTCCAATTGAGACACAAAGTTCACATCAGGGTGATGGAAATCAGACGATGAGGATTCAAGTTGGTAGGCAGCAATTCCACGCTTGAGTAAGGTGGTGCAAGGTTTCAAAGTTGCGAGGAGATAATTGTCATGAACCCATAACAGGGCACCACGGAGAAGGTGACTCGTTGAACTGTTCCCTTAAGTGGCA
The DNA here is from genome assembly GCF_003073215.2 of Triticum urartu. Taxonomy (NCBI): domain Eukaryota; kingdom Viridiplantae; phylum Streptophyta; class Magnoliopsida; order Poales; family Poaceae; genus Triticum; species Triticum urartu. The sequence continues at coordinate 205,207,197 of NC_053028.1, read as the reverse complement.
AAAAGAATTACTTTTGATCCATAAATCATTGAAACTCTTCATACCAGCTTAAGGCAATTTACAATTGATTGTTTGAAATAGCTCGAAGAAATGGCATACCGAACTAGGATGGATGATGTGGACTACCTTGTTGAAGACAACGCAAGGGATGATTTTGCTTGCGCGTGCTCTCAAGAACTTGAGCATTTCCATATTCATCAAGGTTCTAGCAACATCCGTGGCAAGGATCCTGGCAACATGACATACTGCCATGATGACTAGTGATGGATGATGCGGATACAAAGGAAGATAACACCTTCTCAGATCTTCCCTTAGCGAGGCTAAGGGAACAGAATCTGGACGGTCGACCGAGAGACATTTAGCACTCTGCTTCTAATGTTCTCCTTGATGTGCTAGCGTAATGCATTCATAGATATGGTTTGATATCTAGAACATCAAGTAAAAGGTCAGACTTCGGAAGCTCAAGAATCCATAAGGAATAACTACGGAGGCAGATCCTGCGAGATCCTTATGGGGAGGTGACCAACTTCTTCAACCAAGATACTACAATAATAGGCCTTCCGGCTAGGTGTGTTGGCCCCGACATCCACGTTACCGGTTACAGAGAGACCAACATTATAGTTCTTGGGGTACGTTCCAACCATCATATCTACCTGAGATTCAGATCTGGTTGGTGTTAGGATATTCCAGACCCATCCAGTCTAGAAAGAAAATGAGAGTTTGCAACACAATTTTACGAGATGACGTTGCGAGATTCTCGGGGAATGAACTGCGATAGCAAGCTCCAAAACATGAGCTGGTTCTGCTACAAACCTGTGGACACGCTATCCAAGACGAGCATGACCACGTAGTAGTCTTATAGTAAAACACTATCGAGTTCAGGTGGGGAACCATCATCAAGGATTTTGATGTCTTACGCAAGTCCATGGATTAGATCCCAAGCATATACATCTTTGCCTTGAACAAGTCAATCAGTGGCTTGGTGTGCTAGGGAATACATATGGAGTGGAGGTAATTAATCTACCAAACCATAGAATACATTCACACATGCATAACTGACTTGGGATGGTACCAGGAGAAACAAAAACAATCTTTCTCGAACTCACGGCGGCAACTTGCACCAAATGCACATGAATTCGAGGAAGTCACTTCTTCCATCCAAGCATAAGCTTCATGAACGGAACACGAAGGCATTGCTTATAAAGTTTCCAACACTAGGTTGATGCTCAACATGAATCATGGTGGAGACAAAATGCTGCTGATGGGCTCAGCAACAACTCATCGGAATTTCCATATCACTAGACTTCCACCATCATGTGAACACGATGATAGTATTGGTCAGACCACAAGATGTAATGGTGTATGCTCGAGGGATCAACCACGGGTAAGACAACATTACGAACATCGTTGGTTCTGATTTGACTTGACGATAGCCCATACTCAATTCAAAGTTTTGACAAGGCAATTGATCCAACAACTGATCACGAGGACCAATTGATGGAGATATCATCTTTCTTCAACACACACACACACGGAACATATCCCTTAACATGAACTAAGTCAGACAAGCTTTTATCTTCCAATTCTCCAAGTTGTTGTCTAGCTCAACCCACTAGCTCAGGGATATCCAACACAGATTCTTGGAGAAGGGGTGATTTATAAGAAAACCAACTTGAACACGAACTCAACATAGTGGTCAGGTGACAGCCAGGTAATACTTCCGAGAAGATATTCGGAAAATCACGAACCACCGATATGTTACTAAGCTCGAGAACAATCTTGCTTTTCAGAGCAAGACGATATGATCAAATAAGCAAGGGATTGAATAATCCTAACTCATTGATCGAAGAGTGCACAGGAAATAAGGACTAGGTAGCACAATCTATCTTAGAATGAGGATTCAATAACCAACACGCTAAGAATGAGAATATTTTCCATTTACTGCCAAGCAACTAGTTGCTAGGAGTATTGATTTCACACATCACGATTCACTTGTCAGTACTCCGGTCGCAACAACATGGAACCGAGGAATGAATAATGATGGAGAGAAATATCACTGCATCAAGAGTTCATAAGAGGTGGTGCAATTCTCATGACAATTCTGACAGAAGGAGGCAACACTCCAAGGTAGAACAGAACAAAAACTGGATTAGCACTTTGATCTGCGGAATACAACTGCTTTGACCCAATCCTAGATATGGATGAGGTACTGGATTTGGTTTCTCCTAGTCATTCCGAAATAGAATGGCTTGACGGATCACAAGAATAATAGGCATCGATAACACCAATGCACAACTACTCTTGACCAACAATTGATGGACGAGGTCGGGATATAACTGAAGGGGGACAACCCAAAGGAACATATAACTTTCTGAGTTGTGGATGCATAGATTAGTATGTCGAATCAAGTTCAACATGTTTCTTTCGGATAACCCATGCAGAGAGGTAGGACTGGCAGAGTCACAATTATGAATGGAGAACTCCTCAAGAGTACTCTGATTGTGATTTTTTGGTTCAGATAACTTCTGCCAAGGATGGTTCATGGTATTTGGAAGAATGATATACCACAGACCTCGAAGACTATCACAAAGGTTACTAGTATCCTAAAGATACGAGCAACACTATCAGCACGAGGTAAGTAGAGTGAATTTTGGGTCAAGAACCCAGGAGTAGAATACCTACTACTAAATGGCATCACGGGATGCTTTCCAGAATGGTGGCCAGAATCATCACACCGGGAACACAAAACATGGCTATATTACTAGGTGATTCCCTAAAACACCTAGGGTCATAATAATAGCTCCAACATATATGTCGAGGCAATAGAGTAGCTCAAGTCGGCTATTGGTGTGGTTAATCTGGCCCAAAGGAACATCGAGAATGGGAGGAAGGAACTTGCAAATGCATCGAACTATTTAGAAACCTGGGATGACTCGGACAGCATAACGGCTGTAAATGCTCAAAAAGATTTGAGACATCCTTCAAAATGGTGGCATATCCACTTAACATCACAATATCAAGGTTCTGAGGCCAGCTATGAACATATGGAAGTAGTAGGAACTGAATTGAGGCTTGAACTCAACAATCCTAGGCAACTACCATTTAGTAACACGTCATCCTGAGAGACAGAAGAGAAGCCTAGTTCTTAACCCCCGTAGAAAGGAAGAGGTTGACTCAGATCAGAAGGACATAGGGTATAAGGAGTAAAAAGAGCCTTACGTTCCCTCCCACAATCAATTCCCTTATATAACTAAAGCATTTCTAGACTCAACTTTGACCAGTTTGGCTTGGTAATCCTACAGGCAGTCAGGCTCTGATACCAAAGCTGTCAGGACCCCAATTCCAAGTCACATCGATCTAGCCGGTAACACCTCATATCACTTTGCGGCCTCACGCACGGTATTCCCACGGGTGTCGCCTTACCATGGCCCGGGACCATTTGCGCCTTTTGGCTCACGTATATGATAGTGTCGCTAGCATCCATATGACAAAGAAACCGGGCCGACATGGCTAGTCGTGAAACCAAAGCGGCACTAACCTATGGGGACATGCATACATGAATCACATCGAGCATGTTGGTCAGCGGCATGTGAATCCGGCCTGTAGCACTGGGCTAACAGGACTCCGGGAACCCGGGCTGTAGCAGGCTAGGCAGGACTCCGGATGTCACCGCGTGACATTTCCCCGAAGGGACAGACACAAGAACGAAGCGAAACACATGCCGGCCAGTCAAGTGTCCTGAGCAGTAGTGCTGGGCTAACAGGACTCCGGTGAACCGGGCTGTAGCGGACTACTATGGCTCTTGGAAGCACTAGACTACATTTCGCCATAAGAGAGGCTGCCAAGGATAAACAACTAGATTGTCGGATCCCACACATACCAAGCATTTCAATCATACACACAATATGCTCGATATGTGTAAATACAACATGGCATCACAACATAACTCTACAACTTAAGTATTTATTCATTAGGCTCCAAGGAGCGAGATACTACAAACATGGGTCTCATGACCCAACAATCATAGCATACAAATCAAACACATGCGGAAGCTTAACATGTCTGAGTACAGACATCTACAAATGGAAAAGGCTAAGAAGCCTGACTATCTACCAGATCCTGCCGAGGGCACAATATCGTAGCTGAGGTATCAAGCTAAACGTCGAAGTCCACGCGGAACCACTAGCGAGACCGAAGTCTCTCTGCAAAACATAAATTAAGCAAACGTGAGTACAGAAGTACTCAGCAAGACTTACATCAGAACTAGCTACATATGCATCGGTATCAACAAAGGGGCGTGGTGGAGTTTAACTGCAGCAAGCCAGCTTTGACTCAGTGGCTAACCTGAACTACGACTGCAAGCAACTCTTTGAGGTGGCGCACACGAGTCCACATATTCACCATTCAATACACCACTATGGATCTGCTCCCGTCTCCCTACGAGAAGGCCATCCATAGCACTCACACTTATCTTGCGAGTTTTAGAGTATCGACTTTCACTTGTCTATGAACTGTTATAGGCAACCCAGAAGTCCTTTACCACGGACACGGCTATTCGAATAGATCATTTATAACCCTGCAGGGGTGTACTTCTTCACACACGCTCTCGCCACTTACCACCATGTACACGTCATGTATCTCGGCAACCTTCAAGCGGAAGCCTAGCGAGGGAGTCGGCCACGACCTGACTAACCACACAAGTCCGAAGTCCAGGTTTATCGCCTATTCGGGTTCCATCCGCGAGGAGATCTGGCCAGAGTTTCGCTCACAGCCCCAAATGATGTGTGCAGGGTTCCCGAGACACCAAACGGGCGCCCGGTACACCGTGCCACGGTGTATCTACCGCATCATAGCCCACCACTAGGGTCAGCGCTACGCACGGCCACCAACACATATCCTACAAACACCAGAAACTAGTTGCAACTCCTGGACAGAGGACAAGGGCTGTTAATAAGTCGAGGGGGTCCATTGGTTTCGGGCCCAATGCGTGGTAGTAGCTGTTCATGGATCACAAACACAAAACTCAGTTCCTAAGAACGGTTTCAATGAGACAACCCACCATGTACTCCTACATGGCCTCTCACCGCTACCTTTACCAAATCGTGTTCACACACTTAGCTCCCACACAGTAGGACATGTTCATCACTGTTCCAATTCATCCCTGATGAATCAGACCTGACTTAACTCTAAGCAGTAATAGGCATGACAAACAAGCATGAATGAGTAGGCACATCAGGGCTCAAACAACTCCTACTCATGCTAGTGGGTTCAACTACCGCAGCAAGTAACAGATGAATCGTTGTTGTCCTAATGCAGTAAAAGAGAGTAGGAGCGAGAGAGTGGGATTGTATCGGAATGAACAAGGGTGTTTTGCTTGCCTGGCACTTCTGAAGATAGTATAGCTCTTCATCGGTGTCATCGAACTCATCGTCGGAACCACGTTTACTGAGAGGGCACAATACCGGCAAACAAGCAAGAAACACAATCAATGCAATGCAACAATATGATGCATGCTCATGACATGTCAATATGTTGTTGATTGAACTAATGCAACTAGCAACCATATTAAATGAAGTTGGTTTGAATCCTAGGTTCAAATTCAAACCCCATATGTTAAAATTCAAATGCCATTCACTTAGTTTGTCCTAAACAGCAGCCATAAGTTCTTCTAACATGCATGAAAATGGTACAGATGGATAGATTGGATTTTTCTGACCATTTTTCATATATAAATTATTTCAATCTGAGCTACGGTTGAATTTATATGAATTTTTGAAGTTTTGGCTATTTTCTAGAATTTTATGGATTATTTTAAATCCAGAAAATCATTAATGACATCAGGATTGTGTCGCTACTGCATCAGCAGGTCAGCCGAATTGACCAGGGTCAAACCTGACTGGTGGGACCCGCATGTCATTGACACAAGGACTAACCCACGGTCAAATCCAGTGCTGACTGGGGTTTGACACTGTGGTGGGGCCCGCTGTTAGTGTCTGCTAGGCTGCTAATTGGGGGATTAGCCGCTAATAACGTCGCCATGTCATCATCGTCGGACTTAGGCCGGCGACGACCAGATCGGCGGTGGAAGTTTGCCCGAAACCCGCTACGGGGCTCGGTTTTGCGCGTAGTTTGCATCTACGGGTAGCTGAAGGTGCGCCGCATCCAACCGCGTAGGCCGTTGGTCGCGGGGTGGCTGGTAACACCGTCGGCGGGGAGCTTGGCGGCGGCCGGAGCCACGGGCTCGAGTGGGACGAGGCTAGGGTGCACGGCGGGAGGCTTGGGTGGTGGCGTTCGCTTTCTGGGGGGCTGCTGAGCACGCAGACGTGCTCGGCTTCGGGTGAATCGAGCTCTGGGCTTGGCGGCGTCATGGATGGCGGCGGGGAGCTCACGGGTGTGGTGGCAAGTACGACTAGGGGACGAACGAGTGAGGGAGAATAGGGGGAAAGGCGGCGGGGCTCACAGCGTGTCGTTTGGTGGTGTCGGATGGCTCGGGGAAGCGTCGGAGCAAGCGGGCGGCGAAGGGGATCTCCGGCGACCCGAGGAGGAAGAAGGGGTCGGGGACGTCGTCACGGAGCTCCTGGCGGCTCCTGGCTTGGTGCATAGGATGCGGGGGTCGAGGTGGAGCTCGTGGCATATCCGGATGGGCGTGGGGAGGTCGGTGGTAGCGGCGAACGACGACGGTGGCGGCGGCTCCGTTCGATGGTGAGAGAGAGAGAGGTCCAGGGGAGAGGGTGAGGATGAGGGAGAGTGAGAGAGCGTCAAGGGGGTCGCGTGGCGTCCTCAGGGTGACGGGGAGACAGGCAGGGAGGCAGGAGGTGGCCGGCGCGTGGCCGGCGCGCGGCGAGCACGCGCCCCTGCCTTCTGGCGCGAGGTAGGGGGTGACTGGCTGCTGCGGGTGGGCTAGGCCACCAGGTGGCTGGACTGTCTGGTGGGCTGCATAGGAGGTAAGCGCCAGGTAAGGTTTTCTCCTCTCTCTAACATTCCTTTTGTGTTTTCTATTTTCTGTAATTGTGTTTGGCTTTATTAAAAATGATAGGGTATCTCCAAAATTCATGAAACTGCTCCATGTCACTGTTTGGAATATTTCCAACAGCAAACAGTTCAGTTTGTGATTATTTTAGCATTTAAAATATTATTAGCAATTAAATGCCCAAATGCAAATACTATATAATTTAATTCAAAAATCCAGAATGGCCTAGAAAATGTGCACCATTTTTGGGAGAGGTTCTAGACCAATTCAAAAATGATGAACTTTTGTGAAGGGCATTTTGGATTCATTGAAATGTTTTTCAGTTGAACCTGGTATTTTCAGGGGGTGGTGGGGTTTATTGATCCCCATTTCAGGTTTAAGAGAAATTTAAACATGATGCAACACAAGACTAGCTAACCCAGAGCAGACCAGAAGTAGGGATGTGACAAGAACAAAACCAACCATTCTAAAGTGAAATTCCAACATACCACAGGATCTCGTAGCTATATTGCACACTGCGAGGCTCTTGTAAATAGCTGCTACTTCCTTCTTTTTTGTGCCATATTATCGTATCTATATTGACTTGTTCCAACTACAGAGGAAATCCCGTGCGGACCAAAAAGAACCTGAACCGAATGCAGTGCAAATCTTCAAGGATTGCCACACCAGCAAGATGAAGGGCATGCGCACACCGGTTCAAGCCACTGTTGGAAGTCCTTACTCCTCCTGCCTTGAACTGATTGGTACTGTGATGTGTTCATTTAACTACTTGGTTTGCAGCCAATGTCAGTTACTCTATTCACTTTTATTCATAGTTGTCTTAACGTATCATTTCACCTTACATGGTTTAAAAGAGATGAAGGATATTCTTTTGGTCTTGATCTGTAATCTAGTTGTTATGTTCACCTGCGCACATAATGATAAAATAGCCTATTTGTTTTATATCTGTTTGCCCATGATATGAATGATGTCATACTATGTTCATCCTACTTTAAACCATGTCTCTTTATCCTTAGATGTCAACGAATGTGAGGAAATAGACAATACAGTAGGCATGCTACATGGACATATGTTCCAAAAGTGATTTTATTATGTAGTTGGCACTACAATACATGCTAATGTATTACAATAGTTCACCAAAATAAGTTATGTATAAAAGTTTAACCTACTTTGTTTGTTTTTGTCTCATTAGTAACTTATCTGGTACACTAATCTACAAGTTCAAACATTCAAGAAGCTATGGAACAAATGATTGAACAGCCACAACCACCTGAAGGTGACGAGGCTACTACAGGCACAATGTCACCTCTTGCTGTAGTGTGTCAGTATCTCTCCACTAACATTGCAAAAAATACCTTCCTGCGTAATTCTGGGTTGGTTGTCAAGGTAACCTCGTCCAAATCGCCTACTGAACAAAATCTTCCTGCTAGACAGAGTGATATATCTGTGCTCCAGACACAAGTCCAATCCCTAATGGACATTGTTTTGGAAACAAGAATAGTGGTTGAGAAATGTCGTCAAGATATGAATGGTTTTGAAACCAGATATCAGACATTCGCTTCGTTGTTCAAGAGCAATGGCGGAAAAAGGTGGAGATCGTGCTGCTCCATCAGATTCTACAGCCTGAAACATTAGCACTCAGGTCAAATGATCTGTGCTTCTATACATCTGATGGTGCTTTTATCTGGAAGGACTGTAAACTTTATGCCAACAGGCCTTTTGTTGTATGGTTGGAATTTATTTTGTTGTGATACAACATTTATGATGCTGCCTCAGGCTGTAGTAATTACGACGCTATTTTTGTATAGTGTAGGTTTATCTTAGTAATGTATTCGGCCGAAAGCTTCATAGGAGCCCAACATGCCAACATTCGTCGGGCCCTTTCCAATTGGGATAAAAACGATTACGGGCCGAAATTGGCATGCAACCCACTAAAAATATCTGGGCCTAAATCAGCATAAGCTTTCATATTTTTCTGGTAGGCCTGTGCCCATAGTGGGCCTTTAACAGGCCTAAACATAATTTGAGCCCTCAGTAAAAATAGGCCGTTTACAGGTGTAAATATCTCGAGCCCATAAAATACATGGGCCTTTAATAGACCGAAAGTGAGATTAGGCCCTGATTGTGCCAAATAACCCACTGGACTTTAATAGGCCGAAATTTGGACGGGCCGTAAATGCGCCAACCTAATACACGGGCCTTTAGCAGGCCAGAACTTCGGTCGGGCTAGATTATCATCATTTTTATATGGGTCGTTAATGGGCCCTATATGACGTTGGGCCACATATGGCCCATGGTTTACGTCCGGCGTTAACAGGCCAAAAATGACAACAGGCCGAAAGTGGCCCAAAGCTATAGTGGGCCTCTAACAGGCCGAATGTCAGACATGGCCGAATATGACCTAAATCCTTCACGGTCGTTTATGGGACAAAAGTTTTGATGGCCTGTAAATGGGTCCAAATGAAGCCGGACCTTTAACAGGCTGGAAATACACCGGGCCGTAAGTCGGCCCAATTACTTAGCGGACTGTTAACGGGCCAGAAGTGACCATGGGCCGCGTTGATGACAAGTTAAGGATAGGTCGTTGACGGGCCGATTTGATAGAGAATGTTGGGCATTTAGCTGGGCCGGCCCATTATGGTCGGTAGAATCTTGTGGGCCTTTAGCTGGGCCGGCCCGTTGTGGTCCGCAAAATCTTGTGGGCTTTTAGCCGGGTCGGCCCATTATGGTCTGCAAAATCATCTGGGCCTTTAGCTGGGCCGGCCCATTATGGTCCGCTAAATTTTGTGGGCCTTTAGCTGGGCCGGCCCATTATGGTCCGCTAAATCTTATTGGCCTTCGGTTGGGCCGGCCCATTTAATCTTTGTGGGCCACTTTTGGGCCAGTCCACGTGTCAACATATCATAGGCCCATCTCAACCGTTGGATGAGTGACACCTGTGCCAACGCAGAGCTGACGCGTGGATCCATCAGTCAATGAGAATTTTACACGTGGAAAATCGGCATTGGTCGTGGCTGTTAACGGGTTATCGGATCCAAAATCCGACCCGATAGCTTAATGGCATTCCGTTACGGTGGATGCCACATGTCGGTCACCCTTGATGAAAGCACTTCTGTGACGCGCGATTTATCGTCATGGAAGTGAACACTTCCGTGATGATAATTTTGGCAATGTCATGGAACACTTCTACGACAGCACAAGTATGACTATCTTGATTCTGTCATAAATTTGTCATGGATGTACATGCATGACAGAAAACGTGACCTACTGTGACAAACACGTATTATCACAGAAGTGTATTTTTTTGTAGTGCCCCCAGGCGCCCGAGGGAACGGGCCCAGAATATCCAGCCCACAGACCGCGAATAGCCATGAGAGTGGGATGGTTTGGAGGACCTCACCAGCTCAGCCGCGGCGTTGAGCGCCGTAGGCCAGTAGAATCCACTTCGGAATGCCTTGCCGATGAGGGTTTGCGATGACGAGTGGTGCCCACAGTCTCCGCCGTGTATGTCAGCTATCAGCTCTTTCCCCCGTTCCCTGGAGATGCGATGCAATGAAATGTCATTTGGTCGCTTTCTGTATAACTCACCGTCCTGGATGTAGTATGTCGTGGCCTGACGGGCCAAGCGTTCCACATCCTCCTCCTTCTCTGGCAACGCCCCTTGTATTAGGTATTCCTTGAATTCCTTGGTCCAGCATCCCTCCTAGGGCTCGAGCGCCAGGAGTAGGCGCGCTCCTGAGGTCGGGCCGCAGGCTGGGGCTCCTGAGGATGGCGGCTATGGGAGTTCCTCCCGCGGCTGAGCTGCTCTCGAAAGCGGCGGCGTTGCTGATGGCTTGAAGAGCCGCTCCTCGAAGACACCAGGCTCATGGGGCTGTCGCTTTGATGCTCTTCTAGTGATGCTGTATGCTTCCTTGTTGGTGCCTCGGGGCACGTTCTGCAATTCCAGGCCTAGAAATTGCTTCTCCATCGTTGCGCACCTCCGTGAGGTATGCTTCCATGTGCTCGTCCTTCGGCTCGTATACCTTGTTGGAGAAGTTGACGAGGAGTTGTGAGCCGCCCCTAATGGTGAGACGCTTCACCCCCAGCGCCGCTGCAGCCTTCAGGCCAGCTATGAGGCCCTTGTATTCTGCAATGTTGTTGGAGACCTTCTCGCCCTGCTGGAAGCAGAGCTGCACGACGTAGTAGAGCTTGTCCTGAGTGGGCGAGATGAGTACTGCTCCAGTCCCCACACCCTGACGCGCGAAGGCACCAGCGAGAGGGACCGGTCTTCACCTTCTTCAAACGCTGGGGCATCTGTCCACTCTGCCAAGAAATCAGCAAGCGCAGCCCCCTTGATGACCGTGGTGGTACTAAACTCGAGCTGGAATGCTTGTAACTCGATGTTCCATTCAGCGACTCTTCCGGCAGAGTTAGGGCTCGTAAGAACTCTATCCAATGGGTAAGCTGAGACGACCTTGATGGGGTTGCCCTGCAAGTAGTGCCGTAGCTTTCGCGAGGACACTAGGAGTGCAAGTAGGAGCTTCTGAGGCATGGGGTATCGCGCTCGTGCGTCCCTCAACACTGTGCTGACGAAGTATACCGGGTGCGCGACGAGGGTTGGTGTGCTGACGAGGTTTGCGTCTTCTGGAAGCTGGGGAGTCTCCTGAGGGGGTAGAGCCCCCGATGCTTGGTCGCTTGCCGAAGTCTTCGCGGGTTTGGGGGCGTCGTCCTGCCGAGCCTGATCCTCTACCGCTGCTGCTGCATCCCTTGTGGCGCCCTTATGGTCTTTCCTCGTCTCTGCTGGGGGCGTGGTACGACGCAATGTGCCCTTGGCTTGGTATTCTTCCCGAACCGCCACCAGGGCCAGACTGGCCGAGTACGGGGTGGCAGCAAGGTAGAGCACCAGTGGCTCGTGAGGTCGTGACGCCACTGTCGGTGTCAAAACCGGCGGATCTCGGGTAGGGGGTCCCGAACTGTGCGTCTAAGGTGGATGGTAACAGGAGGCAGGGGACACAATGTTTTACCCAGGTTCGGGCCCTCTTGATGGAGGTAAAACCCTACATCCTGCTTGATTAATATTGATGATATGGATAGTACAAGAGTAGATCTACCACGAGATCGGAGAGGCTAAACCCTAGAAGCTAGCCTATGGTATGATTGTATGTATATCCTCCATCGACTAGCCTGGCCTCGGTTTATATAATGAACCAGAGGCCTAAGATAACAAGAGTCCTAGCCGAATACGCCGGTGGGGAGGAGTCCTTGTCTTGATCCCCAAGTCTTGTGGAATCTTCCTTGTATGCAGCAGCTGCCCGAACTGGCCCATGAGTATACGGCCATGGGGGTCCTCGGCCCAATCTAACAGATCGGGAGATGATGTCGTGAGTACCCCCTAGTCCAGGACACCGTCAGTAGCCCCCTGAACCGGTCTTCAAGTTAGGGACACTCCTCGATTCTTCCGAACCGTTCTTCATCTTCGGTCGTCGGTCTTGAAAACTGGTTCAACAAATCTTCTCATCTTCGATCTTGAGGATCGCTGAAATGCATTCGACGAGTTTACACGTCGGGTATCCGAGGAGCCCCTTTAAGTTTCCGGCCTTTATCAATGCCTTGTTATTTTTATGCCACACCTCGGGTTTGAAGTTGTTCCCGGGCGGCAGCGTCCTATTGCGTCCGAACTCCAACGCCGGACTACATTCGAGGTATCTTTTGCAGTCGAGCACCAACGCCGGACCGCTTCCCAGCTCTAACGCCGGAATGTATACGAGCTCCAACGCCAGACTATGTATCCTAGCTTCAACGTTGGACTGTATCCGAGCTCCAACGTCGGACTATGTATCCGAGCTCCAACGCCGGACTGTATCCGAGCTCCAACGCCGGACTGTATCCGAGCTCCAATGTCGGACTGTATCCGAGGTGTCGTAAATCACCTTGGTTCAAAGAAGTTTGAAGGAGTTTAGCCGAGCTTAATGCCGGAAATGCCCTCTATGGAGCCAGCCACTAGTGCCCGAGCTTTATGCCGGACTGCTTCCGAGGTGGTGCACCACCCCAAATGTGGGCCGATTTTTACCAATATTTTTGATTGGTGCAATTTATTCTCTGCCGAGATATATAGCCAGTAGCTCTCAAGGTGGGTATCGGTCTAAAACCCGAGATGCACATGAAGGATGACATAAGACCGCTGATCCCAGTAGCCGCTGAGACTCAGGTTGATTTGCAAAATCGGTCTGAGGATCAAGTCCTAGCTCGGCAGAATACTTCGGGACACAAAAAGCGGCGTGCTCAGTCCTCGAGACTCAGGTTGGGTGCGGCCGACCAACCTGAGGATCAAAATCTCCTCGGAAACTGTATTACACTTAAAATTTTCTGCATTGGACAGGCAATGCAGTAGCCCCCGAGACACTAGTCGGGTGGCAACACCAGATCAGGGGATCGATGTGCCCCTTTAATATTTGTAAATAATAAGCCCGAAGCCCAGTAGCCCCCGAGCCTTAATGCGGGCACGGGTGGCCGAATTAAGGATCGATATCCATAGTAAAATCACAAATTATGTGTAATGACTCTATGTATCCAAGTACTTTACGTCATTAATGCTCGGATCCGCATTGTACAAAACTTTGTTGACCGACCATCGGCTTCCACCTCCTCGGCCAGTAGCCGAGGAGTGTTTGTCCTACTTTATAAAGCCTTTATGAGGGCAAAGATTTACGACAAACAAGGCAAACTGGCCATACGGTTTTATAAACAAAGGTACGTAGAGAGATATGTTATATTACTGTTTAACAGAAGAAATGTCTTCCAAAGAAAATAATCCCGCTATGGGTTCCTTTCTTTGGGTTGTCATGCTAAGCATGATCATGAACCCTCAGCTCGAATGTAAGAGCAAAATATCGAGGATTTAGTTTGGGAGGCCAGTTAATAGCCCCCAGTAGTGTTCGGCGACAGTCGAGGTCAAGCTGTAAACACTTCGGCCATTGTTATGAATGGCCCGTCATTTAACACCGTCATCGGATCGCTGACCAGTTTACGCTTATTGTGACAGTCAGTTTTCGGCTTTCTCCACTGAGGTGCTTAACCATGTGAGCTGGAAGCACAATCGCAGTGGTTCTCCCTTTGCACACCTAGCCGAACAAAGCGGAACGTAGGAGGCAAGCACAGGAGCCGGGCAACCCAACTATTGACCGAAGAGACAATTCGAAACCGATGCATATATAGCAATATCCGAGAATGTTTTTGCCGAATCTCTAAAGGTGTCCGACGTTGCACTACGAGACTTGTGCTGAAAACACACAAATAGTTTAAAAGTGCCACAAGCTTGGAAAACCAAAAAATGTCAGTAAAAACTTGACGTCCGAACAAGATCAAGTGTTCGGTGCCAATCCGAAAATTGGCCTTAGAAAAAAGTGCTTCTGTCGTGCTTTAACATGACACATCCTATCTCAAGACTTCAAGCAGGTCAGCCTACGGCTTCAACCTCCTATCCCGAAGGCGGAGTACTTCTCGTTAGGCCAGCTTAGCAAACTAAACTCTAGCAGCTTTGAGAGAGAAATTAGGCTCCCCGGCTAGTGACCACACACTCGTGTCGAAAAAAGGAGTGATAAATAATAATAATAATAATAATAATAATAATAAAACTTTGCAACGACTAAGAAGAAGAACACTTATTATAAAACGGCTCAAATAAACTTAAGATCCCCCAAGTGACTTGAGTAAAAGAATGATTCCATGTACCGAAGTACTTATATCATATCTATGTTCAACCGAACTTTAAACGCGTCTTAACCGACCGTCGGCTTCTCCCTCTTCGGTCAAGGAACGAAAAGTGTTATGTACTCCATCTGTCGAGAATATCGATGGTGTTTCCAATAACCAGGCAATCAGGCCATAAGGCTGTAACAGACAAAGCGCGCTCAGGGAACTTATGCTATATTACTGCAAAGTGTAAGAAGCATCTTCGAAGAAAATAGTACCCCCACCGATACCTTTCTTCGGTGCTCATTGTTATTATGAGACTTGTGCAATAGATTTTTTGTACTCATGAGTTCCGTTATGTGCCGACCATCATTGAAAACAATAAGAGCGCTAGCTTTCGGCTTCACCCAGTCTGAGGTCCGGCTCGGGTGATCCGATCGTGACAATCGCAGAGGTGCTCCGTTTATTCCCTAGCCGAATAATCGGGAACGTAGGGGTAAACACAGGAGCGAGGCAACCTAGCTTGCAAATCTCTTAAGTCAATATGGTGCATATTATGGCATAATACACGAACAAAGAACGAAGCCGTACAAGTATAATCATATGCAAGAGGAAAAGCTTCATAAAGGAAGCCCCCAAGTAAATGGGGTATTTGAATTTATGCGTCACAAAGAAAGTTTGGACAAGGAAATTTTTTACAAGCAACTTTTTTCCAAAAAAGTATAATTCTTGGTCGAACCGAACACAAGTTAGAAATTAAAGCTTTGAGCATGAAAGCGACTTAGCTGGTTAATGTGTTCGGTATTGATGACGCGGTCCGAGCTTGATGCGGGGCAAGGTTCCATCCCCCAAGCCGGTCCCGAGGTGCCCGAGCGGAGAGCTCGACACGCCGAACTGGTGACATAGCACAGTCAATGCAGACCGGCAGAGTGACGCCGAAGTCCCCAGATCATTTTCCTGTGCACAAAAAATAGTGCAAACCAAAGATAATAGTAATAATGATAATTAAAAAAAATCATTGCATAATAAATAATTTATGCAAAGTGAGTAATAAAATAAATATGGACTGGCGCCGAAGTCAATGTCGATGCAGGGCGTTGGCGTGATGCGGTAAAGGTGTGGCAAAGCCTGAAGTCACAGGTCGGTCCGAGTTCCGGATGCGGCATTCGCCGGACTATGTACGAAGACTGACTGAACCACCATGCAACCATTGTTAATGCGGCCACCATTTGATAGACCTGTATACATATGATGAACAAGCCAGAGTAATAATTCCTTGCGAAAATGAACCCAAACAAGCAAAAAATACTAGGATTAATAGCACCTGCTTTATTTGTTGTTGCAATTCGAAGGAAGGTGATTCCCAAAATTGGGACTCGATCCGCACACCCATTGCCTGATGGGCGATAAAACGACGACATGGCAATGCTGGCAAAGGTTGGCTCACCGAGGCAAAGCCCTCGGTCCAACTAACGTGACGGAGCTGGTCGGCTAGTGACGCCGAAGTGTCCGGAGTAGGTTGATGAAGAGATGGCGAAGCCACCGGTCCATCCGAGATGTCGAAGCCTCGATGTCAGCCGATGAGTCGAAGTAGGTCGGCGTGATGGACACCAGCTTGAAGAAGCAATAGTGCGGCCCTGCCAATGCAGGTCGTGACGTGGTCGATGCCGGCTTGATGAAGCGATCGTGCGGTGATGCCGGTATTCCCGCTCCGTGTAATCCGTGAGGCGGCGATGTTGATGATGATTTATCCTTCGTGATGCCGGACTCTTATTCGGCTTGCCAAGATGATGATCTGAAGAAGTTGAGTTTGGCTCAACAAAGTGACGACGTGTCTAGCGCAGGTCGGCAACCGTGGAACAATATTGCCGGACTGGTTTGACACCAGCATGATGTTGAAGATCGTGTTCAAAAGATCTTAAAGTTAGTGGGATGTGTTCAGAAACAAAACACAATACCCCATACAAAACTTCCTTCAAAAGGGATGTCCGAAATCCCGTTCATAAAAAAGACGAATTCGGGTCGGATTTGTTTTCACGCAGAAAACAAATCCGAAAAGTGATGCACTAATCGGAAGGTTCCCGGAGTTTGGACGGTCGGATCGAGCTGAAATTTTGAGAGGTGGTAGATATAGGAATTCCGCAGCCGATCAACAGTTGGATCTTCCAAAGGACGTCCGAGCTAGAAGCTGGACACCACGCCCTAAACTCATCCAGATTCCCATCTAGATTTGACAGGGCTCTGGTATATCGTGGATTGCCAGAGATTCCTCCATCGGAACTCGACGAAATTTTCCAGGGTTGTTGTAGACTCAATTTTGCACAATTCCACCAAAGCGATCGTTAAAAAGACACTTGAGGAGGCGGTGGCGGCAGACACAAGTTTGCTGTTCGGAAAAATAGCACGGTCACCCGAGGGCAATGTTGACGTTGAGCCCCCGGGCTCCATGGATGATTCCTCCATGATCTTGATAGAGATTGGAGTTGATGTTGATGAAGGCCCTCGTATGAACATGACGATCGGAGATGGAGCACGGTCCTCGGTCGAGCCAAGGTGACCAGTCGAGCCGGCGACGAAGATGCCGGCATCGCAGTTGACCTGCAGACGAGCCATCGATCCTTTTGCCGATCACACAGCGGAACTCTCAATGAAAGCACCAATGTCGGTGTCAAAACCGGCGGATCTCGGGTAGGGGGTCCCAAACTATGCGTCTAAGGTGGATGGTAACAGGAGGCAGGGGACACGATGTTTTACCTAGGTTCGGGCCCTCTTGATGGAGGTAAAACCCTACGTCCTGCTTGATTAATATTGATGATATGGATAGTACAAGAGTAGATCTACCACGAGATCGGAGAGGCTAAATCCTAGAAGCTAGCCTATGGTATGATTGTATGTATATCCTCTATCGACTAGCCTGGCCTCGGTTTATATAATGCACCAGAGTCCTAAGATAACAAGAATCCTAGCCGAATACGCCGGTGGGGAGGAGTCCTTGTCTTGATCCCCAAGTCTTGTGGAATCTTCCTTGTATGCGGTAGCTACCCGAACTAGCCCATGAGTATACGGTCATGGGGGACCTCGGCCCAATCTAACAGATCGGGAGATGATGTGGTGAGTACCCCCTAGTCCAGGACACCGTCAGCCACAATCACTAGAGGGCTAGTCAGGTGTCTCTTGAGGTCTTGGAAAGCTTGGTCGGCCTCCGGGGTCCAATCGAACGGGCCGTTCTTTTTCATCAGCTTGAAGAAGGGCAGGGCGCGCTCTCCCAGCTTGGAGATGAAGCGCCCCAATGCAGTTACCCAACCAGCCAGCTTCTGCATTTCCTTGAGGGTCTGTGGTGGACTCATGTCTTCAATGGCCTTCACCTTTTCTGGATTGGCCTCGATCCCCCTATGGGACACCAGGAAACCCAGCAGCTTGCCGGAAGGGACGCCAAACATGCATTTCTCCGGATTGAGCTGCAAGTCCACCTGGCGAAGGCTTTGAAAGGTCTCCTCTAGGTCTTGGATCAAGGTCCCCGCCTCCCGGGACTTCACCATGATGTCATCGATGTAGGCTTCGGCGTTTCTCCCGAGTTGCCGCCCTAAGGCAATGTGCATGAGTCACCGGAAGGTTGTGCCCGCATTGCGCAGTCCAAACGGCATGCAGGTGTAGCAGTACACCCCACACGGGGTCAGGAAGGCCGTCTTCTCCACATCTTCTGCCGCCATCTTGATCTGGTGATATCCTGAGAATGCATCCAAGAAGCATAGCAAATCGCACTCGGCAGTGGAGTCGATGATCTGGTCGATGCATGGAAGCGAGAACAGATCTTGGGGGCAGGCCTTGTTGAGGTTGGTGAAGTCGATGCACATCCACTCCTTCCGTCCTTTCTTGGGGATGACGACGGGGTTTGCCAGCCACTCGGGGTAACGAACTTCGCGAATGACACCCGCAGCCTCCAACTTGCGGGTTTCTTAGATGATGAAAGCTTGCTTCTCCGTGGATTGCCGCCTCGCCTTCTGCTTCACAGGGCGTACGTTGGGGCACACCTTCAGGTGGTGCTTTATTACCTCTCTTGGGACCCCTACTAGCTGATCGGGCTCCCAGGCAAACACTTCCTCGTTTGCACGCAAGAACTTCACTAGCGCCTCCTCCTGAGCGGGCTCGAGGTTGGCGCCTATGGTAAAGGTTGCCATGAGTACCCGTCCTCCTCGACCAACACTTGCTTGGTTTCTGCCTTAGCCTGAGTGAAGAACTGCTTCTTCTTGGTTGGTATGGCTCCCTTGGCCTTGGAGGTATCCACGTCAGTGGGTCATGCTGTTGCGGCGGCCTTGAGGGCGAGCTTGAGCACCGCTAGGGCCTCCTTGGCGTCCCCCTTGATGGTGAGGACACCCTGGCTCCCCGACATCTTCATGTGATTGTAAGACGGATGAGTTGTTTCCATGAACTGGGCCAAAGCTGGGTACCCGAGGATGGCGTTGTATGGAAGGCCAATGCGGGCGATGTCGAAGTCTATGAGCTCAGTGCGGTAGTTGTCGCGCGTGCTGAAGGTCACGGGGAGGTGGATCTGCCCCAGGGAGTGGGCAGGCCCCCCGCCAACTCCCGAGAAGGGCTTGCTGGGGCGGAGTCGCTCGAACGATACGTGAAGGAGGCTGAAGGCCTTGAGGGAGAGCACATTGAGGCCGACGCCGCCGTCGATGAGCGTCTTGGTGATGGATACGTGGCAGATGGTGGGTGCGCACAACATCTGGAGTGCACCTGAACCGATGGTGGAGGAGGAATGGTCCTTCGAGTCGAAGGTGAGGTTGGCCTCAGGCGCGGCCCAGTCGGGTGGGCCCCCGGGTGCTTGGAAGCGACGCCGATCTAGCGAAGGTATGACTTGACGTGCCGATCTGAGGGTGGTGCTTGCGAACCGCTGAGAAGAGCTGTGACGACGAGGGCCGCCGGTTCCCCAAAGCGAGTGAAGAAGAGGCTGTGCAACTTCTCCCAGGTGGCGACAGAAGACTACGGCAAGTGGAGGAGCCAGGCGCACGGCGCGCCTGCGAGGGCCATTGGGAACCAGTTGGCCATGACCTTGTCGTCGTCCCCGGCTTCCAGGACGGCCTCCTCATATTCTAGCAGGAAAGAGGACGGGTCTGCCACGCCGTCGTAGCACGACGGTGTCTCCGTCTTGAACTTGGGTGGCCACTGCACCTGCCGCAAGGCAGGGCAAGGGCTCGAAGCCCCCAAGCGCCACCATGGGCACCGGTAGATCCAGCTGGAGGGGCGTCCGCCATGGGGAGCGGGCGTGGAGGTGGTGGAGCACGAGCCGACGGAAGGAAGACTCCGGCGCACGCCTACCTGGCGCGCCAAATGTCGGATTACGGGTTCTGGCAAAACCCTTGAGGTTCGAACACTGGGGTGTGCGTGAAGATCTCCCCCCTATCGATCCGCGTCCTAACTTAGCCTAGATCTCACGAACTAACTCGACAAACTCGCAACACAAGGGACACAATATTTATACTGGTTCGGGTCACCGTTGTTATGTAATACCCTACTCTAGTGTGGTGGTGGTGGATTGCCTCTTGGGATGTGGACGAACAGTACAAGGGGAAGAACAACCTCCTCAGGTTGAGGTGTTCTTGTGCTTGGTGGGTGTGCCGCCAAGGATGTGGTGGATCTCTCCTCTGTCTACTATGGCGGTGGCTAGTCCTATTTATAGAGGCCTTGGTCCTCTCCCCAAATATTGAGCGGGAAGGGAACCAACAATGGCCAATTTGAAAGGGGACAGCTAGTACAAGCTATCCTGAAAAAAAGTGGTCTTCGCCTGCCAAAGGTTCTAGCGGTGACGCCGTCCTAGGCTCCATGGTGACCTCCGTCTTGCCGTCCTTCTGGTCTTGGTCTCATTGCACCAACGTGGAAACCTTTGCTAGATCCCTCGGTACTCCGCGCCTGCGCTTGCCCCCCTAGCACTAAAGAGGAAACAAGGACACTGCGCGCGGGCGCTCGCCTGGCGCCCGCCTAGTCTCGATCGTCATGGCTTACGTCACGGGAACCTCGCAAGGTTTGCCCGGCCTTGAACTCTCCGGCCCTCACGAGCCAGCCTGGTGAGGCCGCTCCTGAGGAGGTCTTGTGTCGTCCACCTCGCGAGGCTTGGCCCCTCGTGAGGGTCTTGATTCCTTGTTGATGAAGATGGGTCATACATGCCTGCCAGCAAAGCCACGCCATGGGCCGCAAACAGGCAAGTCTGGGGACCCCCGTTCCCAGAACGTCGACAGGTAAAACACAAACGTTTGCGATATACACCATAATCCGAGACGGTTCACAAAGAGGAAACATGTGCAATCATGCACACAGTTGCCGTTTGCAAAGCGTGTGTGATGTCAGACACTATCACATACGGCACGGGAAAACTAAATGTGTGTGCTTGTCTACCTATCATACACGGTTTATAATCATGAACTATTTTTGATGTGCCAGGCATCGTAAAACTCCCGTGCCTAGAATCTGCCTGGAAAACTCTCGTGCCTGGAATCTGCCTGGTTTTAGGCAGAACCACAAAACTCCGACTGCGATGGCAATGCGAGCACAAACGAGTAGCAAGGATGAAGCGTTTGGGATATTCGAGATATCGGAAACGGTTATATAGGGACAACTATATGCATGAAGGCTCCCTATCCCCGAAGGTTTCTGGATCGTGTGGGAAGGACCCCCCTATCACCCACACTCACTTGGCGACGGTTCCAATGTCGTCGCGGAAAGGGGTTAAAAACCATTTGTTTAGGACTGACGCGCACCAGTGCATGTTGGCAACTCCACAACTAGCTAGCTGCCTCATCTTGCAATTGATGCTGACACATTTGCAGCAAACACGTGAGGCAATAGAGATGACTCAACATTAGTCCATATTGTGTAGTTCCCCTGAAATCATCTTCATTGTCCTGAATCTGAAAAGATAGGAAAACAATAGCTATACTTAAATGCTGTTGCAAAAATAGCTTGGCATGACAAAACACGATCATCTGGACGAAGGGGATACTGACCTGCCTGAGGAAGATTATATATAATTTCATAAGTCCTTAGTTGATTTCCACCTTCGGCTGCACTGCTTGTTTGCTCCTCCACACATGACAGGATCATTCCACACTGCAATCAGCAAGTCAACATACGAATAAGCTTATTTCATCTTGCGGTGGTCATTGTACCTAGTTACGAATATAGGAATACCTGGAGCACCATGAGGTTAGCTAACAGCAGGTAGATGCAGCCATATAATTCTGTGCGGTGCTACCAAAATTGAGGTTTGTGTCCCTTCCCGTTATGAGAATTCTTCTTGAAGTTGGTAGAATGTGACGGCTTGTTATTTACATCAAACTTTCCTTTCCCCTGAGATTTGTTCTTGTTGTTTTGGGGCTGGTTGGGCTGGAAGTTCTTCTCGTGTACCATGTGGGCACTAGAAGCTCCCTCAGCGACCCGAGCACATGTGTCTTTTGCTCTCGCCTTCTCTTCAAAATCAAGAGTGCTAATGAGATCCGAAATGGAAAACTCATGTCTCTTGTTTTTCAGAGAAGTAGCATAATTGTTCCACGAAGGTGGAAGCTTGGCAATGATGGTCCCAACAACAAATTTGTCCGGCAACACACACTTAAAGTACTCAAGTTCCTTAGCGAGTGACTGTATCTCATGAGTCTGCTGAACAATAGAGCGCTCATCAGTCATCTTGTAGTCACATAATTGCTCCATGACGTCCAACTCATTGCCAGCGCCCAAGGCCCCAAATGTGGCCTCGAGCGTAGCCCACATGTCTTTGCCACTGTCAAATGACATATATGAATCCACGATGGAATCATCAAGAACACTCAGCAGAGCGGCTTTGAAGAGGGTATCCATGTTCTCAAAAGCTTCCTGCTGTGTAGGATTATGATCGCCCTCAAGCTTACCCTTAGTGGCGTCATAGCAGTACATGATCTAAAACCAATATACTGCTCTTGTGTGCCACCTTTTATATTGCACCCCCTTAAAAGTAGGTGGCTTAAAAAGCGCAGCAAAACCACTCGGAGTAAATTGCCTATAATCAAGTTTTTGGATTGGATTGTTGAATATATGAGCTATTTACTATGAGATTTAATCTGAATCAATAGTAAATAGATCATGAGGACAATTGCAAAGATCAAAGTAATGATGCGGACTAAACCAGGAGGACAGAATAACATACTGTACAACAGGAGTAGAACCGCTGTAGTTGATGTTGTCACTCATGTCGTTGATGAAGAGGTTACCGAGGTTGGGGAAGAAGGCTGTCATTGAGGAAGTCGTTGTTGGGGAACGAAGTAATTTAAAAAAATCCTACGCACACGAAAGATCATGGTGATGCATAGCAATGAGATGGAATAGTGTTGTCTACGTACCCTCATAGACCGTAAGCGGAAGCGTTATGACAACGCGCTTGATGTAGTCGTACGTCTTCACGGTCGACCGATCCTAGCACCGAAGGTACGACACCTCCGTGATCTACACACGTTCAACTCGGTGACGTCCCACGAACTCACGATCCAGTAGAGTGCCGAGGGAGAGCTTCATCGGCACGACGGTGTGATGACGGTGATGATGATGCTACCGGAACAGGGCTTCGCCTAAGCACCACTACGATATAACCGAGGTGGATTATGGTGGAGGGGGGCACCGCACACGGCTGGAAACAATCAACTTGTGTGTCCTGGGGTGCCCCCTGCCCCCGTATATAAGGGAACAAGGGGGAGGCCGGCCGGCCTAGGGGGCGCGCCAAGGAGAGGGGGAGTCCTCCTCCTAGTAGGAGTAGGACTCCCCTTTTCCTAATCCAACTAGGAAGGGGGAAGGGGAAAGGAAGGAGAGGAGAGAGGGTGGAAAGAGGGGGCGCCGCCCCCCTCCTTGTCCAATTCGAACTCCCAAGGGGGGGCGCAACCCTAGGCCCCCTCCTCTCTCTCACAAGGCCCATGTAGGCCCATTAGTTCCCCCAGGGGTTCTGATAACCCCCCGGCACTCCGATAAATATCGGTGACCCCCGGAACTCATCCGGTGTCTGAATATATTCGTCCAATATATCAATATTTATGTCTCAACCATTTAGAGACTCTTCGTCATGTGTGTGATCACATCCGGGACTCTGAACTATCTTCGGTACATCAAAACATATAAACTCATAAAACCGATCGTCACCGGACGTTAAGCGTGCGAACCCTATGGGTTCGAGAACTATGTAGACATGACCGAGACACGTCTTCGGTCAATAACCAATAGCGGAACATGGATGCTCATATTGGTTTCTACATATTCTACGAAGATCTTTATCGGTCAAACCGCATAATGATATACGTTGTTCCTTTTGTCATCGGTATGTTTCTTGCCCGAGGTTTGATCGTCGGTATCTCAATACCTAGTTCAATCTCGTTACCGGCAAGTCTCTTTACTCGTTCCATAATGCTACATCTCGTAACTAACTCATTAGCTACATTGCTTGCAAGGCTTATAGTGATGTACATTACCGAGAGGGCCCAGAGATACCTCTCTGACAATCGGAGTGACAAATACTAATCTCAATCTATGCCAACTCAACAAACACGATCGGAGACACCTGTAGAGCACCTTTATAATCACCCAGTTACGTTGTGACGTTTGGTAGCACACAAAGTGTTCCTACAATATTCAGGAGTTGCATGATCTCATAGTCATAGGAACATGTATAAGTTATGGAGAAAGCAATAGCAACAAACTAAACGATCATTGTGCTAAGCTAACGGATGGGTAAAGTCAATCACATCATTCTCTAATGATCTGATCTCGTTAATCAAATGACAACTCATGCCTATGGTTAGGAAACATAACCACCATTGATTCAACGAGCTAGTCAAGTAGAGGCAAACTAGTGACACTCTATTTGTCTATGTATTCACACATGTACTAAGTTTCCAGTTAATACAATTCTAGCATGAATAATAAACATTTATCATGATATAAGGAAATATAAATAACAACTTTATTATTGCCTCTAGAGCATATTTCCTTCAGTCTCCCACTTGCACTAGAATCAATAATCTAGATTACATTGTAATGATTCTAACACCCATGGAGTCTTGGTGCTGATCATGTTTTTCTCGTGAGAGAGGCTTAGTCAATGGGTCTGCAACATTCAGATCCATATGTATCTTGAAAATCTCTATGTCTCCCTCCTTGACTTAATCGCGGATGGAATTGAAGCGTCTCTTGATGTGCCTGGTTCTCTTGTGAAATCTGGATTCCTTTGCCAAGGCAATTGCACCAGTATTGTCACAAAATATTTTCATTGGACCCGATGCACTAGGTATGACACCTAGATCGGATATGAACTCCTTCAACCAGACTCCTTCATTTGCTGCTTCTAAAGGAGCTATGTATTCCGCTTCACACGTAGATCCCACCACGACGCTCTGCTTGGAACTGCACCAACTGACAGCTCCACCATTTAATAAAAACACGTATCCGGTTTGTGACTTAGATTCATCCGGATCAGTGTCAAAGCTTGCATCGACATAACCTTTTATGATGAGCACTTTGTCACCTCCATATACGAGAAACATATCCTTAGTCCTTTTCAGGTATTTCAGGATGTTCTTGACCGCTGTCCCGTGATCCACTCCTGGATTACTGATAACCCACAAGTACAGGGGATCGCAACAGCTTTCGAGGGTAGAGTATTCAACCCAAATTTACTGATTCGACACAAGGGGTGCCAAAGAATATTCTCAAATATTAGCAGTTGAGTTGTCAATTCAACCACACTTGGAAACTTAGTATCTGCAGCAAAGTGCTTAGTAGCAAAATAATATGATAGTGATGGTAACGGTAACAAAAGAGTAATGAAAGCAAAGTAATATTTTTGGTATTTTGTAGTGATTGTAACAATAGCAACAGGAAAGTAAATAAGCATAAACCAGTATATGGAAAGCTGGTAGGCATTGGATCAATGATGGATAATTAGGCCGGATGCGGTTCATCATGTAACAATCATAACATAGGGTGGCACAGAACTAGCTCCAATTCGTCAATGTAATGTAGGCATGTATTCTGAATATAGTCATACGTGCTTATGGAAAAGAACTTGCATGACATCTTTTGTCCTACCCTCCCGTGGCAGCGGGGACCTAATGGAAACTAAGGGATATTAAGGCCTCCTTTTAATAGAGAACCGGAACAAAGCATTAGCACATAGTGAATACATGAACTCCTCAAACTACGGTCATCACCGTTAAGTATCCCGATTATTGTCACTTCAGGGTTAAGGGATCATAACACATAATAGGTGACTATAGACTTGCAAAATAGGATCAAGAACTCTCATATATTGATAAAAACATAATAGGTTCAGACCTGAAATCATGGCACTCGGGCCCTAGTGACAAGCATTAAGCATAGCAAAGTCATAGCAACATCAATCTCAGAACATAGTGGATACTATGGATCAAACCCTAACAAAACTAACTCGATTACATGATAAATCTCATCCAACCCATCACCGTCCAGCAAGCCTACGATGGAATTACTCACGCACGGCGGTGAGCATCATGAAATTGGTGATGGAGGATGGTTGATGATGATGACGGCGACGAATCCCCCTCTCCGGAGCCCCGAACGGACTCCAGATCAGCCCTCCCGAGAGGTTTTAGGGCTTGGCGGCGGCTCCGTATCATAAAACGTGATGATTTCTTCCCTCCTATTTTTTTCTCCCCGAAAGCAGTTATATAGAGTTGGAGTTGGAGTCAGGAGGTCTCCAGGGGGCCCACGAGGTAGGGGGGCGTGCCCTAGGGGGGGCGCACCCCACCCTCGTGGCAAGGGTGTGGGCCCCCTGGTCTTCATCTTTGGTGAGGATTTTTTATTATTTATTGTAAGATATTCCGTGGAGTTTCAGGTCATTCCGAGAACTTTTGTTTTCTGCACATAAAACAACATCATGGCAATTCTGCTGAAAACAGTGTCAGTCCGGGTTAGTTCCATTCAAATCATACAAGTTAGAGTCCAAAACAAGGGCAAAAGTGTTTGGAAAAGTAGATACAACGGAGACGTATGAACTCCCCCAAGCTTAAACCCTTGCTTGTCCTCAAGCAATTCAGTTGACAAACTGAAAGAAATAAAGAAAAACTTTTACAAACTCTGTTTCCTCTTGTTGTTATATATATGTCAAGCTAGCATTCAAGTTTTCAGCAAAGATTATAACTAATCATATTTGGAATAATTTTCAGGTCTCATGATTACCCATATCAATAGCATAATCAACTAGCAAGCCATAATAATAAATCTCGGATGACAACACTTTCTCAAAACAATCATAATATGATATAACAAGATGGTATCTCGCTAGCCCTTTCTGAGACCGCAAAACATAAATGCAGAGCACCTTTAAATATCAAGGACTGACTAGACATTGTAATTCATGGTAAAAGAGATCCAATCATAGTCACACCCAATGTAAACTAACAATAATGAATGCAAATGACAGCGGTGCTCTCCAACTGGTGCTTTTAATAAGAGGGTGATGGCTCAACATAAAAGTAAATAGATACACTACAAAAAAGACACATCCGTGACATTTTGGGCCGAACGAATTTTTTTCCTGTCATACATATGACACTTCTATGATGATAATTGTGACAAAACCCGGTATCATCATAGATGTGGTGGGCTCCTACTTCTATGACAAAAAATCATGACAGAAAATGGGCTTTTCATCCTGGGCAGGCCGGAGACGCATCTGCATGACATTCTTTGGGCTGTCCATGACGGAAAAAACCGTGGTAGAAGCGAGGGGGAGGAAAATTTTGGGGAGTTCCCGGTTACGGTGGAAGGTCGGGGCCGAGTAATGCGCGCTTATCTCGTACACGTACGCGCGTGTGTGCAAGGCATTGGCTCTAGCTGATCCCGAGCAAGGCGTTGGGCTCTAACTGAACCCGAGCGATTGCACTACAGGCTACGCGTTACTGAACCCGAGCGATCGATCGATGGCTGTTAACTGAACCCGATCGAGCGATTTCTTCGCTACTGCTGCTAACCGAAGCCGATCGATGCTGCCTCTGGATGAAAAGTGAGCGTTGCGGGGGGGGGGGGGGGGGGGGGGGGTTGGGTGAACAGTTCCCGGTGGGGGTGGATGAACAGGACCCCGTGGTATTGCCTCTGGATGAACAGGACCCCGATCGATCGAGCCGGTTGGGGCTGGAGGAACAGGACCCCGTGGAGGGCAGGATGAACAGTAGACGGTGGAGGGCAGGATGAACAGTAGCCCGTGGAGGGGTGGTTGAACAGGAGCCCGTGGAGAGGGCTGGTTGAATAGTAGCCGGTGGAGTAGCGCGTGGTGGAGGCTGGATGAACAGGAGCCCGTGGATGAACAGTCGCAGGTGGAGGCTGGAGGAGGTCGACGGTGGATGAACAGTAGCTCGTGGAGGCTGGAGGGGGTCGACGGTGGAGATGAACAATATCCCGTGGAGTCCCGTTTTGCGGTACGCCACACCCCTCCCGATGAACAGGACCCCCGTTTCGACCGTAGCGCTCCAACACAAGTCCGTTTCCTCCGTTTTGCGGTACGCCACACCCCTCCCGATGAACAGGACCCCTGTTTCGATCGTAGGAGGTCCGTTTCCTCCATTTTGCGGTACGCCAGACCCCTCCCGATCAACAGGACCATGTTTTGAACATGGCCGGTCGAACACAAGGCCGTTTCCTCCGTTCTGCGGTACGCCAGGCCTCGTTTCCATTGCCTGTTCTGTCCAAGCCCTCCCAATGAACACGACACATTCCGTTGCCTCCCCATGAACATGACGCATTCCGTTGCCTCCCCATGAACACGACGCATTCCGTTGCCTCCCCATGATTCTTGGCCGTACGTATGCGCGAGTAGGTGTTCGAGACCCTGCCCGTATGTACAGATACGTGGCCGTATTTTCTTTCTTGCACCCTGGCCGCTGTACGTACGTGTACATGCTATGTGCGCGCCTCTACTACGACACGTGCGTGCCTCTACATCCACCACTATATATGTACGTACACGTTCGTGACCAGAATGACAACGCTACGTACGCTTCGACCAGATGGGTCCCGACTGTTAGGCACTTCCTTGATGCGAAGATGTAGCTAGTGGGTCCCAGCTATCAGGGGCAAACGTTTTTTCGCGAAATATGGTGGCCCGTCCGGTGGGTCCCCACTGTCAGGTGGAGGAATAATTATTTTGCACGTAATAAGGAGGCACTTCCTTGCTGCGGCCGTGGACCCAGCTGTCAGCCTCTCCATGTACAGTCCACGTCCGATGGAAGTCGTTCCTTGACCACGTTGACCACGCCGCGCCGAGAGCACCAGGGTGGTGGATGACGGCGAGGCCTAGGAAGGGGACGACGCGGAGCTGGGGAAGACGCGGCAGTGGATGCCCACGTGTAGAGGAGTACGAGGGTTCACTGGTTTACTGCGGTGTGAGGCTGCCGTCACCGCAGAATAACAGGGGGTGTGGGTGAGTAGAGGGATGGCCTGGCCAGCGGTGGGAGTAGTAGGGGGCGGTGAGGCCTCCGCCGCAAATCAGCCGACCACGGGAGGTAGGAGCACGAGGCACGACCGGCGCTGGTTTGGGCGGCTGGAGCAAGAAGACCAGAGGTTGAAGAAGCACTACGGCCGTTGGATGGACATCGTACGGTCACTAGAGCTAGAATCGTGCATATTGACTAAGTTCACAAAGCCCTCCGTCCCCATCAACTTAGTATGCCCACAAGTCAGCCTCCCACCAAGGTGGGTCCCAGCTAGCAGGGGGTATTCATTTTTTATGCGTAATAAGGAGGCACTTTCGGTGGGTCCGAGCTGATAGCAGGGGGAACGTTTTCTTCGCGAAATACGATGGACCGTCGGGTGGGTCCCAGCAGTCAGGGGCAAACGTTTTTTCCACGATATACTGGTGGGCGTCCGGTGGGTCCCTGCTGTCAGGTGGAGGAATAATTATTTTCCGCGTAATAAGGAGGCACTTCCTTGTGGCTGCCGTGGACCCAGCTGTCAGCCTCTCCACGTACAGTATTCTTCCGATGGAATTCGGTCGTTGACCACATTGACCACGCCGCGCCGACAGCACCACGGCGGTGGACGACGGCGAGGCCTAGGAAGGGGACGACGTGGAGCCAGGGAAGACGCGGCAGTGGATGCCCACGCGGAGAGGAGTACGAGGGTTCACTGGTTTGGCTGCGCTGCCGTCGCCGCAGAATAACAGGGGGTGTGGGTGATTGGAGTGGAGGGATGGCCTGGCTAGCGGTGGGAGTAGTATGGGGGAGGTGAGGCCTCTGCGGCAGCACAACCGGCCACGGGAGGCAGGAGCAGGCGACACGACCGGCGCTGCTTTGGGCGGCTGGAGCAAGAAGACCAGAGGTTGAAGAAGCACTACAGCCGTTGGATGGACATCGTACGGTCAGTCGAGCTAGAATCGTGCATATTGACTAAGTTGACAAAGCCCTTCGT
This sequence comes from Triticum urartu, assembly GCF_003073215.2. Classification (NCBI taxonomy): domain Eukaryota; kingdom Viridiplantae; phylum Streptophyta; class Magnoliopsida; order Poales; family Poaceae; genus Triticum; species Triticum urartu. The sequence goes on along the minus strand of NC_053028.1, from coordinate 205,177,106 downwards.
CCTCGTCAACTTAGTAGGCCCACTATACTGGGTCCCAGCTAGCAGGGGGAGTATTAATTTTTTTGTGCATAATAAGGAGGCACTTCCTTGCGTGCGAAGATATAGCTGGTGGGTCCGAGCTGTCAGTGGCGGTAACGTTTTTTTCACGAAATACAGAGGCCATTTCGGTGGGTCCTAGATGTCAGGTGGAGGAAATCATTATTTTGCGTGTAATAAGGAGGCATTTCCTTGCGTGTGGCCGTGGACCCAGCTGTCATCCTCTCCACATACAGTCCACTTCAGATGCATGTCGGTCGTTGACCATGCTGACCACGCCACGCCGAGAGCACCAGGGCGGTGGACGACGGCGAGGCCTAGGAAGGGAACAACACAGAGGCAGGGTAGACTCGGCCGTTGTTTTTGTTTCCCATGCGGAGGGGAGTACGACTGTACGAGGGTTTACTGGTTCATCTACCATCGCCGGAGAATAACAGCAGGTGTGGGTGAATAGAGGGATGGCTTGGCCAGCGATGGGAGTATGGTGGGGCGGTCAGGCCTGCGCGGCAGCATAGCCGGCCACGGGGAGGAGGGAGCAGGCAGTCCCTCCGGCGCTTGTTTGAGCGGCTGGACCAGGAAGAGCAGAGATTGAAGAAGCACGACGGTCGTTGGATGGACATCCAACAGTATACAAGCCATCCGTGGAAAGCCTCAAATATGTGGAAAACAGCATACAACCCATCTGCCATTATTTCAAATAATTTACAGCCCATTTGCTAATTCTTACGGGTTTTTTGGAGCCCATATTCTTTATGTTAGCATTACAGCCCATATTGTGGCCACGGTTAAAAATTATACGAAATTTTGCATATGTCGGTGCGGTCTGAACTATTTTTAATCCCAAAATTTTGAGTCACATTCAGACTGATTTTAAAAATAAATGTATATCAATATAAAATCCAATAAATTGTCCACGCATAAAAATCAATGCAATTTAAAATCTCGAAATGAAAAAAAGATATTTGAAAATAATTGCGGGTTTGATGTGTTTTAAAAATGTACATCCCATTTCTCATTACTGATAGGACATTTTCTCGGCCAGCCGAATGAAGCTCTCCTCGTCTTGAAAGATTTGTAGCCCAACAGGCCTGATAAAGCGACTTACTTGACAAATCACAAAAGAACTGGGCTAGCCATTTTCAGAAAGAAAAAAAACTACTGGGCTGGTCTGTGGTAAACATAAAAGAAAACGCTGTCTAGACAGGCCAGAGTGTCCCGCACAGCCCAGTTGACACCCTGCTTCCATCTCAAAAACAAATTAGATAAATGCCACTCCAATTATGGCGATTCATAAAAATGTCACTGCAATTTCCAAACTTTGAAAAATGCCACTGCAATTTTTGCAAACATTGAAAAACGCCACTGCACTTTGCAAACTTTGAAAAACGCCACTCCAGACTTTGAAAAATGCCACTAGAAATGGCATTTTTCAAAGTTTGGAAATTGCAGTGGCATTTCTCGGATACACCAGATTTGGAGTGGCATTTCTCAAATTAACCCAAAACAAAAATAACTGGGCGAGCTGCTGGGTCCCTGGTGTCAGCCGCTCGTTGTGCAATTCTCTCGTTTATTGACTACGTTGACAATGGCATGGGACCCAGATGTCAGAAATCCACTAGGAGGAGCCATTTTTTTATTGGCTTGAAATAAGGAGGCACTTGCTTGCGTACTGCCATGACCTTGGCAGGTCCTTGCTGTCATCCTCTCCATGTACAGTACCAGTTAGTCGTGCTTCAAAACTAATCAACATGCCATTAAAACAAATAAAGGTCGATAACTAATGCGGCACCTCGGGCCAACGCGGCCAGATCGCATTTTGCACGAGAAATTACACACCATGTTTCGTTGACATGTGGTCCCGTTCCAACATATCAGTGAGATGACGGCGAGTAGTAGGAGTATTTTCGAACGGACGTGTAGGCTGGGGCGCCTCTTCGTGAACCGTGGCAAACTCGCAACCGTCCACCGACTCTTCGCCTTTCCCTCTCAATTTGGAACTGCTGTCGCATGCTCTTCCTCTCCCTCCTCCATTTTCCTTCAGCCCTTCACCCTTTCTTCTGCCATTGTTCGATCGTCTTCTCCATGGAAGGAACAGGCCGGAAACGACCCCGTTATTCTTGCCCCGATCTGAAAGATGACGTGGTGGAGGAACTCATTGATCAGTGCGACGTCATCACCTCGGCTAGCATGGCAGGTTCGTTCAAGCCCATTCTCGACTCAACTAATAACATCATTACAAAGAACCCAAGAGTCAAGGAGCTGTTTGATCTCCCCTATCTTCTTCGCCGTGACCCTGATGACTGGCGCCGGCATGACGGAGGCCTCGCCCTGTGCCAGTTGATGCCGCTTGATAATGATACGTATGATGTTAAGATGCCATCGCTTGAGGGCAAGGCTTGGGTGGGCGCAAATGGAGATTGGGTTGTTTACATTGGGTCCAACTGCGAGTGGGGACTTGTTAATGTGTACAATCGTCACCGGGTTCCACTTCCAAAAATCTCAGCACACTGCCCAGAGGTTGAGCACACCGGTAATGTACGCACGTTCAAATACGATCATGGTGACTGTCTTCTATGGAAGATAGCAATTTGTCGAGTTCCCAACCGCTCTTGGAATTACAACAACTATCAAGTTGTTGCTATCTTCGACAAGCTTGTTGCCGTCCTTCGTTGTTCGACTCGATGGATATTTCTCAAAAATCAGTTTCTGTACACGGATGAGTACTATGATGAAATTCAATACGAGGGCCATGTGTTTGCTGCCACCACTCGTGGCACTGTTTTTGCATGGCATCCTAGTAGTTTCGGTACGTTTTTCTTCCACCGTAATTATAATTGTTTCATCCACATGCATGTGGGTTAGCAAGTTTCCCTTTACTAATTAACCTTCTTCTTGTGTTTCCAAGGTCCTGTGAATATCCCACCACCTATACTTGAAAAATTTTATAACCAAGGGGGAGATGCCGATGGTGATGATCACAAGCAGCGCCCATATACTCTATGGCGCCTGTCAACTAATTCCGATGGATCACCTCTTCTTGTGTGTATACAACCCACTGATGATGTTACTGCTAAGGAAGCAGGTGTCTCCCATGGTCGCACTCTCCGGACCTATTCCAACACCCGTTGCATGGTATTTGGGATGGATACTAGTGTGCTAGCGCCAACTCCTTCTCCCTGGCACAGAATTGATAGTCTTGGAGAAAACTCGCTCTTCCTTGGACAAAACTATCCGATGATGGTGAAAGGCGATCCAACTACTGTTGACACATTTATGAGAAGCAATTGTGTCTATACCTCGGACATTTGGGTGGTTTGCTACCCTGGTACTGATATAGTAGGCCGCTTCAGCCTGGATGATCAGTCCTGCGTTGGTCTCCAGATCGACAACGGATGGCCCGTCCCAGAGAATCACTTGTGGTTCAAAGCAAGCGTTTCCAACACTGCGGAATGGTTGAGTTGAAGTTCATTTCATGGCTTGTTATTTGTTGTGTGGTGAAAACTTTAGTATTTATAATGTATCCTCGTTGTCGATGTGGGTTGATGACCTGTTGTATGTAATAAAATGATATGCCTGTGACAAACTTACTAAATTTATGAATCTCTTTCGAGTCGCTTCTCTGAGTGAGTGGTGCGACGAGGCAAAAAATATTTTCCGAATACATAATTGTACGTGCATTGCAACAGGTTATCGGATGAGGCCAATCAACAATAGTAGTACACTATTTGTACTAGCTTCACATGCTTCGCGCGTCGGGCGGGTGTTTTTACTGTAGCCATATGTTAATGTGTTTGTTGTACGTAACCAGCACCTCGAATCCTCGATACTAGTACACTATATAGTAGTAGGAGTAAGTAGTAGGAGTAGTAGGGTGGCATGGGCCAGAACAAGCATTCACGTCCAGGAGTACAGCACACGCCACCACCACGACATCCATCTGACACCATATTATTTCTTGGAGTCCGTGCTAGAGCAATCTCTTCAACCTCGTCGTTTCTCTAACTTCAGCCATCACGCGGCGGGCGAGGTGGGGGTTTGCTGATAGTAGGTTTCCTTAACTACGGTCCCACTTGTAAGGCCAACTCCAACGCACGACCCCAAACGCACCTCTGTTTTGCACGAACTCCAACGATAATTTTGACTAGAAAAGCAAGACCAAAGAAAACAAGAACCACAAGAATACATTTTACTACTCCTGTAAGTTGGATTAGTGCCTTCTCGATGCATTCATTGTTGATCTGCGGAGGCTCGGTCTTGCGTCTGTGCTAGCTAAAAGTGATAGAACATCTACTAAATTGCGCTCTATCAATATATGGATGTACTCTTCTTCCCAATACAAAAACTTGCATCCATTCTTCTCCCTCCGTTGCCAATACATGCCTTCTATTTGTCAAAATATATATGTATCTAGACATGTCTTAGTATATAGGTACATCCATTTTTGGACAAATGGAAGTCAAGTATTTTGGAACGGAGGGAGTACACAATAAAAATGTTAAGTTAGCACAACTAGTCTAATCCGAGAGCAGAACCGAAGATTTGCTCGGGTTCTTCCTCCTTTTGCCGACACGTGGGACATCCAACATCCAGGTCGTGTCATGAAAGAAAATAGAGTGGTAGTTGAACCCACGAGACGTGCATCTTGGGTTAAACTGTAAATAGAATCTTACTACTCTTGAGTAACTCCAAAAGCGGCCACTGAAGATCTTTATTGGGTTTGTTTTTCATCACCAGCACGCCGAGGTGAAAGATGTGCAGGTTCAGTGGGTCCTCTTGCGTTTTCACTGACATGTGGGGCCACATGTGAGCAAACAGACGATGGGCTCCGCGTGTCCGCTGGCTGGCTGAGAAGAGAGATAGAGGAGGGCTGAGCACGGACTGCAAGAAATTTGTTCTACGTACCACGATATAGGCTCGATATAGTGGGGTGGCATGGGCCATAACTAGCATTCACGTCTAGCAATATGACACACGCTACCCACATGAGTCCCATCCGACACAAATTTTCTTGGAGTCCGTGCTACAGCCATCTCTTCTCCCTCCTGTTTTCTCAGCCATCGCATGGTGGGCGGGGTGGGGGTTTGCCGATAGTCGGTTTGCTCAACTGCGGTCCCACTTGTAAGTGAAAATGCAACACCGCACGCATTCCTGCTTGAGCGGCATGCCGGACCAACCATGTGGGGGTGCGACGCGAACACGACAGGCTTTTCCTTTTGAACTCATAACTTGTAAAATTTGGTTCTGCTCCATGGCGCGACCGATAGATAGAAAATGATGATTTTGCCTAGAGTAATGAGAATTTTGGTTCTGGCGCCGTTCATGCATGGAGTACGTACGAAAATTATGAAGTTGATGCGAAAGTTAAGATAATTATTGTAGTATCATATACTACTACATGGATTTTACGGAAATATAAAAATACATACGGATCCATCAACATTCAACGACATCCTCACGCCCTAGTGTGCCGGGTCACCAACCGACGTGTGAGGAGCAGCGGCGTTGGCGGCGAGCTCAACATGCTTCTGAACAGTGATGTCCAAGGTTGCCCTGCGCTCCAAGAAGGCCAGCGTCCTATCATCCTCCTCTTGCATGTAGTAGTCCTTGTGGATGATTTGCGCATAGATGTGGGTGATTATGTCGATGGTGTCTTGCTGCGCCAGGCGCTGCGCGGCGAGCGCGACCACGAGGTGGACATTCTCCGGCGCGACGACGGGCAATCGCAGGGCCAACAGTGCGTCGAAGAGGTTGTTACCATAGTGGCTGTTGAGGGTGGCGGGCATCGCAGAGCCTGGGCGCGTCGGCTGGAGGCTTACGTCAAATTCGTCTGCAAGCGTCTCGACGACAGTGAACTAGTCGAGGAAACCGACGAGGACCTCGTCGAACAAGGAGACGAAGCTGTCATCCAAGCGACCCCTCGCCCTGGCGGCCTCAAGCAATACTATCTGGAGACGTTCCTCGGTGCCGGGCCGCAGGCCGGCATCGTGGACCATCTGGCACAGCCGGCTGATGCTCACGCTCATCGCCTCCATGGGTCTAGCGTAGCTTCTAGTCAACTGATCTTGCGATTCGAGTGATCACTCAGCCCTTGGTTAGCGTGCGTAGGTGCGTAGGATTTCGTACTACTCCTCGGCCCTCTACTGCACCTGCCTTTGGTTGTATGATAGGTGGGCCAGCCACCCCCTAGGGCCACATGTCATTCCCCCAAAGGCAGTTGACGTAAGTCAATGAAGCTGCGTCCCCCTCCGTGCCGGTGCAGTATAGTCATCTCACCGGACCTCTAGTGGGGGCCAAACGAGAGAAGTTTGATGTTTACTGGTTTATTGGTCCCCTTTGCATTTTGCGCCAAGTTTTGACCTTTGATTTAACTAATAAAATGTTAATGCATGTAAACAAAAATGTTGTGTAAGTCACCTTACGAAAACCAAATAATCCCAAAATACTTAGGCACGGTGCATTAACTCTCTCCTTGTTTCTTATTTCATGACATATCAACCAATGAGAGATGTGGGACATGCATGCTTTCAATGACTTGAGACTACCAAACATGACATGCAATGTTTAGTTCATTGCATGTAATCCTATTAGTACTCTAGTTAGGAGTAGCAAAAAACATTAAGTTCTCTCGCCGATAGGAATAAAACACCATGTATTTATTTGCAGAGGGAGTAGTACATTTTTGGTGACATGCATTTCTAGATATTGCTAGTCAAATACTAAAATCCAGATGGATGTGGTAGTACTCCTAAATCCAGACGGTGGTGCTACTAGTACTAGTAGTAGTACTACCAATGTAGTAGTAGGAGTACTAGCACTGTACTACCCGTTGGTCAAATTATTACGTGCTGCTCCTCATAGTGAAGTGACAAGACCCTGCGCCGGAGATGACACCTAAGTATAAGCGCCGTGTTCGGCATACCATAGTCAGCCTCACCGTCTGCAGTCACTATCATCATGGCTGTAGAGCTAGCCTGCTTACAACTAGCCCTGTTCGACATAATTTCCCATGCGTAGATGCCCGTGCATTGCATGGAACACCAAGATTGGGGGTGGACGGCTCCGGAGCGGCCATCACGCCAGATTTTTCCACGGCCTTCTACTCCTAGATGTGGTGGGGAGGAGATGAGGCTGATTGTGAGAGACAAGGAGTTGTTTGTAAATAGGGAACAAGTGCAGGCATCTTTTTGCAAAAATGGAGAAGCTTGGTTTGTATGCGTCAGATCTAGATCCGACGGCTATTGGTGAAAGATGGGAGGCACAACATCATCACCAACTCAGGACCTATTTGATTCGCAGGATATTGAAAATGTAGGAATAGGACACGACAATATTACAAGTTTCAAACTGATATTACAAATGTTAGGAGTAATGCTGCACCTACGAAGAGGGAATTACTAGGAAGTTTACGTAAGAACTTTCGTTACTTTAGGTGGATGCAGCATTATCGTACAAACTAAAATCCACCGCCCTGACAAGTCACTAATGGGAAAATAAGTTTTCGAGTCTCTGGCCACTTGATGTTTCAAAAACAAATCTAGCTTCTGCGGAGAAATGAGCTCCACCGTGTACCCGCGCGGGTGTGGTTGGGCACGAAGCCCGAGTACATGCACGGTGCACCTATTCTCTTCTTGTATACATACACCACCTACGTGGGGTTGTGTGAGAGAGATACAAACCTAGAGATATATAGTGTGTGGGTTCTTGAGAGTTTTTTTTGTGGGGGGGGGTCAATCAAAAAATTTAACATATGCAATGTGTGTGAAACAGAGTCCTGGATATAACATATATATAGAGGGGGCGATCCACGAGAAGAGAGTGGAGGTATCATCGGCTTGGGGTGTCCATAGAATCAAAGAGAGGGATGATGTGTGTGTGTGTGCGCGCGCGATCGATAAAGAGTGCCATCGAATTTGTGTGTGCCCACGTCAAACATATAGAGTGGCTGGCCTACTGGAACGTGAGATGGGACATGTGCAGTTTGTCTCTGTGGCATGGATACCTACCTGCAGCGCTCGACTATCGGTGTGTGGTGGGGGAAGAGGGAGGCCCAATTAACTATAGAGGTATAATGGTTGGTATATGTGTGGAGGAGGAGAGAGACCTACCTCATGTATTAAGGAGATCGATCTGCCTCATGTATTAAGGGAGATCGATCGGCATCCATGCATATGTGCAGGAGATGAATAAGGTTGGGAGAGAGACAGAGCTAGAGTGTTGGAGGGGGTGGTAGTGGAGTTGCTTCTAACAAATGGTGGGATAGGCTTGCTAGACAAATGGAGGGCACACCCACAATATCAATAAGAGAGGAGATGGCTACTTGTTGTCTGTGCACGTGCGTGTGAGAGACGGGTCAGGAGGCATGCACGAATGATGAGGGGGGACGATGTGGCTGTGGTAAGCAGACGTAACTACATAGGAAGATCAATCGCCCTTTGTAAGAGAAAGGAGAGACATAACTTGTGAGGTACGTCGATCGATGGGGGGGTAGTTAAAGTCGATCTAGGTATATGTTAGGAGATCGAGCGGTATACATGCATGCGTGTGTTAGAAGCAAATGAGGCATGAGGAGAAGTATAGAGAGAGAGAGGGATGCATGTAGGAGGTGGTACAAGAGGCATACTATATCGAGGGGGAGGAGTGTGCGAGTACGAGAATGATGAAAAGAGTAGTGGGAGTGAGGCATGGACGGTGACAAGAGAAGAGGGGAAGCTTGTGTTTGTGCTAGGCACACCTGGCTAGAGAGGCATATCAATCGATGTGTGCCATAAAGAAGGAGCTGGGGGCCTACACACACCGTGGGTGAACGACCTAAAGTGAAAAGACGAATTTGCGCGATGGAGCTAGAGAATGCTGAGGGAGGGTGAGAGGGATGCAGGCGTGTGCATGCACAAGAGAAAGTTAGCGCTAGCTACAAAGATAAGAGGGTTGTGTGGGTGTAAAAGGCGAATAGAGATCATATATACTTCATTATAAAAAGCGAATTCGGATATTTGAAGAATTTATCTTAGTGTTTCAAACCGACGGATGTGTGAATATATACAACGGTGATACACATGGTGTGGTTATGAACATGGTATACTACATTTAATATATTTTATCTCTACTCTTATAAAAAACGGAGTTGTTGATGATGGTGTGCCTGCCATCCTGCATTATAGGCCATCTGGTTTATATCTGGCGGATAGCAAGGAAACTATGATGGTTGAAGTTGGCAACAATCATGATTGTAGATTCTTATTGAAATAGAGAAATGAATTCAAATTTAGTTCGAATTGCAGTGGTAGTATAGACATTTGGAATGCACTAAAATGTTGGTATGAGTAGGTTACATGCATTATACAGCAAGCGAAAAAATTTAATCGGACATAACATGGATTCATACTCCCTCCTTCCATCTATATAGGGCGTAATGAGATTTTTAAGACCGCCTTTGACTATTGACAAGATTAATAGTACATGACATGCACAATGTGAAAATTATATCATTGAAAGAACCTTTCACATACGAATTTAACGGTGTGCTTTGTGTAAGTTGCATGTCATATATCATTGCTCTAATATTTGGTCAAAGTTAGCATCTAAAAACGCATTAGGCCCTATATAGATGGAAGGAGGGAGTAGCTTTGAATAACATTTGTATAGTAAAATGGGGCAAGACTCTCTCTTTGTGTGGTGTGAATAGTTTTATTTTTTTCGTTTTCTTTTTGGTTGAGGGAAGTGCGAATTGATTTGGTACATACAAGTACAATATTACTACACGTTAGGCTTGTCCCTAAAATTCAACCCACGTCTTGTTATATCCTGAAAATTCAGATATCGTGCTCCCAAAACTGGCGCCTTCAAAACCCGCGCCTTGCTATCCCGAAATTACAACACGCGTGAAAACTCCCTCCAGCTGCCAAATCCCGACACGCAAAATCCCCCTTCTAACCCTGAGCCGAAAGGGCCGCTAGTTCAAATCGGTGGGGGGTACTTTTGTAACACACCCTACATTTTGGACAAGCGCGTTCCTAAGTCATGCTTCACCCCCTCCCAACGCCCCCTTTTCGCCATTCGAAATCCCAGGCCGCCATAAACTCTCCGCTCCTGCGGCGAAACCCCACCCTCCTCCGTCCACCAAGTCACCGCTGCCCAGCCGGAGCCTCTTCCCCGACGACGTCGTCCACCGCAACAGCTCGACGTCCCCCGTCCACCTCCCCGGATGAGGGTCCGTCGTCCATCTCGCCGTCCTGCCGGTTCAGCCGCCCCGTCCTCCACCTCCAAGGAGCTGCTTCGATGATCGCCTCGTCTATCGCGGCTGCTCCATCCCCACAACGCCGCCTTAACCTGCTCCACCGGAACCGCTGCATCCTCACCGACTCCTCGGACGAAGCCGAGGCCTACTCGGCGCCACCAAAGAGGTTGTAGACTCATCGCATCGCACCTTCTCCTTAACTCGACCTCCCGGCGCCAACGGTGCGCCATCCCGCACCCCCATGGAGCGGCTACCTTGAAGCCGGCTCCGCGGGCGACATCTCCACGGCGGCTCTCCCCTAGTGCAAGGCTCCTTCGGCGGCGGCGGCCATACCAGCCAGATCTGCTGCTGCTGCTCCGGCTCTCGCTCGATCGCTCGCTCACCCAGCTGCTGCTGCTGCTCTCCCCCTCGCTCGTGCTGCTGCTCTCCTCCGATTAAGCCACACTTCAGTCAACTGAATTGACTTTTGGGTCATTCGATTTTCAGGGGTTGGGGGGGGGGGCTCGCCGGAGTTAAGGAAGAACCACCCGCAGCGGGGACGGGGGCTCGCCGGAGAGGTACCCCATTATCTATCTTAGGGTTCAGGGTGGGGGGCCCTAGAGGGCTGGCCGGGCCGGCGGTGGCGAGTTGTTTCGGGGCGGCGAGGCGGCGCTGGGGCCGGCGGTTCGGCTGGTGGTGGCTGGCGGCTCAGGGGGGTGCAGGTTGAAGATGAACTACAGGCCCTCCCTAAACTACATGTCAAGTGACTCTCTGCTACCATTGCGTTCAGTTTCAATAGTAGCATTTAGATTCCAGAGTAAATTTCAGTTTCGACAGTTAAGTTCAGAGTCAACAGTTTTTACCTCATCTATTGTAGTCAGGTGGTTTTTGGTGATGTTAATTTTACATCCATTTTACATCATCTATTGGAGATGCTATTAGAATCCCACTTGAGATTGACGATGTCTGTCTTGTGCTGCTTCAGCCTTGACGTCTTACGGCTCACCGGAGCTGCTCCAACGACAGAACGATCCATCACAATAGAGCAGTGCCCTGGACACCGTCTATAGATTCCTCAGATCTTCCTCCACACCTCCGACAGCCACCTCTGCCTCAGTTGCTTCAGCGACCAACCCAATGATGCTGAGGTTGACACGACTACGCAAAGAGGTTGTACACTTGTTGCATCACTTATTACTATACATTCATGTCGATCCATTAGGGCTATTTTGGTTCAACGGAAAAACATCGATCCACTGGTTGTTATCATCACTCTAAATTTCTGCATGCTCTCCTTACATAATCTCACCATATTTTTTTCGTATGCATGTCAGATATTGTACACAGTCATGCTGAACATGTAGAGAAAAAGAGAAGAGTTTTGCGCGGCAATACAATGTCATGCAGACATCGCTCCATGGTGGGTTCAATGGCAAACTCTCCCCACCCCTCTCCACATTGTAATCCAGAGGAAGATATCTGTTCTGAGGCGGATTCGGACGCCGCTAACCACTCCTATTTACCCCCAAGGTGTTTGCTCTACCTTGGCATGATGATGTTAGTCATATCATGCATATGTTGCCTTGCAGTGCCTACTTTTGACATCATATATGTCATCTTCTTAGTTTAGACATGTTCTGTAATGCCACCTGTTTAGTTTCTATATCATATATGGGAATTATGCAGTCTCATGTCTTTTAGCCAGCCATAATATATGTGAAATGTGCAATGCCCTCCTGTTTAACCAGGCATCATATATTTGAATGATATCATGCCCATCCCTTTCTTCATTACATTTCCATTTGTCGACAATGTTTGTACATTAAACTACTCTTCCTGTGAATCAGCCATTTGGGTGGGAGATGAAAAAATCTGGAGTGAAAACAAGGCCTTCAGAGCAGACAGTGCTACCTGTCGAAGCAGATCTCTTGTTGGGTCCCGATAGCTCCTCAGAGATGGATTCAGAGACAGATGACCAGTCCTATTTCCCCACTGAGGTGTATGCTCTAACTTGGCATGGTTATACTGCTCATATCATGCATACGGTGTCTTGCATTGCATAGTTTAGACATCATATACACAATATTCAACACCATGTTCTTAGTTCAGACATCATATCGAATGCCCTCTCTTTAGCATATAAATCACATATGTGAATTAAATGATGCGATCTTGATTACATAGATAACATGTAGGTGAATTATGTCATGCGATCCTGTTTAGTTATTCATCATATCTTTGAATTATGTTATGCTATGCTATCCAGTTTAGATAGACATCATATATGTGAAATTGTGTCATGCTATCTGTTTTAGTTAAACAATATACATATCAACTATTTCATGCCCTCTTTTTTGTCTCTCATACAATGTTTGTACATTCAATTATGTTTCCTGTTTATTAGCCATTTGAATTGGCGCAGGTGATGCCAGTATCTAGCGGACTAAAAACACGGTCTTCAAATAAAACAGTGCTACCTCTTGGTGGAGATAGCACCCCGGTTGTACATGCACAAGAACCAGCCCTACCACACATAACCCAAACTCTCGCAGATTGTACCCCTACTACGATGGACAGAGAACCAGCTTCACCCAGTTCCTGTTGACACAGCACCATCTCCACCACAGAGCTCCCAAACAAGAGCAGATAGTAAGGCAGCTCCAGTGCCCAAAGGGCCAGTACTATCATGGCGAACCCCAACTCCACCAGTTAGTACGCCTATTCCTGTGGAGGAAGCACAACCAGCTAGTCGTAGTTTAGCATCTATTGCATTTGATGTTGTTAAATCGTATGTGTGTATCTTCCCATCTTGGAAATATTATACTGAAGATGAAGGAAAATGCCAGTTGCAGGTGTTTGTCCAGGAGTTATGTGTAAGTAATGCTATTCATGGCGATTACTTTGCTTCGTCCCATACATCCTACCTCCATGATGGTTATAATATAGCAAATTTTCCCATTCTTCTCTATAGAGAAGGACCGATTTGGAAACTCAGGATGAGGTAACCTGTGCTAATACCTCTATTATCTTCAAGAATGCTTGGTGGCAGTATTGGAATTACCTAAAGAAAACGTACTTCACCGGTAAAGAAACTCATCAAATTCCCTTACATTCTCCTGAGACACATTTACTGGACGATGACTGGGAACGCCTTGTTCTGTACTGGTCCCGAACCAAGAATGAGGTAAGGTCTATGAGCTCATTTTCTATTTTTAAGTATTATATTCTTGCGTCTTACTGTACTCTGTTCATGTAGAACAAGTGCCTAAACCTGAAGAACAACTGTTCTAATTTAAGATTCCATTGCTACCATAGGACATAGATATATGTTTGTTTGATGCTTTTATTATGTACTAGTACTTGGCAATAGAAGACTTGGTAGTTTAATCCTGTCCACCTTACTAATGAACTGGTTCACCGAAATAAGTTTCATATACTAGTACATGCTAAACTTGTTATGTGTCTGCTTGTTTCTTCTTTTAGAATGCTGACAGAATATTGGGGAAGAGTGCCTAATTAAGCAATGGTAAAGGAAGTAATGCAGATAAGGTTCAAGATAGTGACACATCCTGTCTTGGTTTAGTGTTGGAGTTACTGGCCACTACCGCTTGCACAAGCTATTCAAACTCACTGTCTGAATCAGTTCGGTTTCTTGAGTCTCAACTACAAGCTGAAAGACATCGATCAGCTGTGCTGCGACAAGAAGCGGAAGGACTACGGAAGTCCCTGGAGCATTCAGATGCATACTTTCTGGTGCAACAGCAAGCGTTGGAGGATTTTAGCGCCAAACAGGACTAAGCTAATCAGCTTGCTAAGCTTATTGCCAGCATGGTGGATACCCAGGATAACGTTTCTTGAGCTTTTCTGAAGTTGTTTCAGTTATGCTCTTGTTTTGCTGCCGTGTTTATTTGCATTGGTGGCCAATTTTGACGGCCAGTGTATATGATATGCTGCTTTGTTCCCTATATTTGCACTGGTGGCGAACTTTGATGTCCAGTGGATGTAATATGTGTAATAGCTGTGATAGCCTAGCGTTAGTTTCTTGCTTATTTATTTCATTGTTGTCTTGTTTATTTGTTTGCTTGTAGTCATTGCAGTTCTTTTTCCGCGGTTAACTAGTGGCTGCAATACCTATTTTTTAAAACTAGGCCACGATAACCATGGGCTAATATTTACTATAGTGACACTGGGCCTCCTATGGGCCGTAGAAACAGTGGGCCTTCTACGGGCCGTAGAAACAGTAGGCCTTCTATGGGCCGTAGAAACAATGGGCCTTCTACGGGCTGTATCATCAATGGGCCTTATACGGGCCGTATGATCGATTGGCCAAACATGGGCCAATAACATGCCGCATTATGGCCGTAAACAGGCTAGATTTGGAATCGTCCGTTCATGGGCCGACCGTAACGGGCCATCATTAATAGGCCGTATTTGATGACGCTATGAAAACGGCCCAATGTATTAACGAACCACAAATGGGCCGACTGTAACCACGGGCTGAATTTGGCCCACAAGCAAAAAATGACAGTAATGGACCGTAAGTAAATGAATGCTGGAAATGAGCCCAAGAATAAATCGGCTCTGAGAAGGCCGAAAGATAACATGGGCTGGAAACGGCCCAACAGAATAACGTGCCGTTAATGGGTATAAAGTGATACACTGTTCATTACGGGCCAGTTTCACCACGGGCCGTTAATGGGTGTAAAGTGATACATTGTTCATTATGGGCCATTTTCACCACGGGACGATAATAGGCCAAGAGTTACATAAGGCCTCATATGGGCCGAAAGACGTCATGGGCCATACATGGGCCAGAAGTGAAAACGGGATGGAATCATATTGGATGGCCCAGATGACGCTACCGGGCCTAATTCGGATAGGGCGTAACGGGCCTTGGGTTAGCGGGCTGTAAATGGACTATATGTGAACAGGCCGTTAACAGGCTTTCCATGGGCCGCCCCGCCACCTTTTGACCAAGTCAAACGGGCCGGCCCTTTCACAGGAATGGGCCTCTGTTGGGCCGTGCCATGTGTCGACGTATCATAGGCGCCTATCTGACCCACTGACGAGCTGACACGTGTTTCGTCCGGCCAATAAGAATTTTACACATGGAAAATCCCCATTGGTCGGGGCTGTTAACGGGTTATCGGATCCAAAACCCGACTCGATAGCTTAACAGTGTTCCATTACGGTGGATGCCACGTGTCGGTCACCCTTGACGAAAGCACTTCTATGACGCGCGATTTATCATCATGGAAGTGGACACTTCCGTGATGATAATTTTGGTAATGTCATGGAACACTTCTACGACAACACATGTATGACTATCTTGATTCTGTCATAAATTTGTCATGGATGTACATGCATGACAAAAAACGCGACCTACTGTGACAAACACATATCATCACGGAAGTGTATTTTTTTGTAGTGATAGGCCCTTCGCAGAGGGAAGCAGGTATTTGTAGAGGTGCCAGAGCTCGGTTTTGAAATAGAGGTGAATAATATTTTGAGCGGTATACTGTCAACATAACAACCAAGAGATGGTGATATCTTCCATGCTACACACATTATAGGCGGTTCCCAAATAGAATGTTAAAGTTTATACTCCCCCTCCACCAACAAACATCAATCCATGGCTTGCTCGAAACAACGAGTGCCTCCAACATACATCAGGTCCCAGGGGGAGTTTTGTTTGCAATTATTTTGATTTAGTTTGCATAAAGCATGGGACTGGGCATCCCGGTGACCAACCATTTATCTCGTGAGTAAGGAGCGGAGTCCACTCCTCTTGAGAATAACCCGCCTAACATGGAAGATACATGCAGCCCTAGTTGATACATGAGCTATTCGAGCATACAAAACATGATGATTATTTGAAGGTTTAGAGTTTGGCACATACAAATTTACTTGGAATGGCAGGTAGATACCGCATATAGGAAGGTATAGTGGACTCATCTGGAATGACTTTGGTGTTTAAGGAGTTTGGATGCACAAGTAGTATTCCCGCTTAGTACAAGTGAAGGCTAGCAAAAGACTAGGAAGCGACCAACTAGAGAGCGACAACAGCCATGTACATGCATTAGAATTAATAAACATTGGATGCAAGCATGAGTAGGATATAATCCACCATGAACATAAATATCGTGAAGGCTATGTTGATTTGTTTCAACTACATGGGTGAACATGTGCCAAGTCAAGTCACTTAAATCATTCATAGGAGGATACCACCCTATCATACCACATCATAACCATTTTAATAGCATGTTGGCATGCAAGGTAAACCATTATAACTCATAGCTAATCAAGCATGGCACAAGCAACTATGATCTCCAATTGTCATTGCAAACATGTTTATTCATAACAAGCTGAATCAAGAACGATGAACTCATTATATTAACAAAAACAAAAGAGGTCGAGTTCATACCAGCTTTTCTCATCTCAGTCAGTCCATCATATATCATCATAATTGCCTTTCACTTGCACGACCGAACGATGTGAATAATAATAAGAGTGCACGTGCATTAGACTAAGCTGGAATCTGCGAGCATTCAATAATAGGAGAAGACAAAGCAATATGGGCTCTTGGTTAAATCAACAATAAAGCATATAAGAGCCACTTCAACAATTTAATCATGGTCTTCTCCTACTGACCCCCGAAGAAAAGAAAAGAAATAAAACTATTTACACGGGAAAGCTCCCAACAAGCAAAAGAAGAACAGGAAATATTTTTGGGTTTTCTTTTTAATTACTACTACATGCATGGAAAGTAAATTAATTAAAAGCTACAACTAATTTTTTGGATTTTTTCTTAAGGTTTATTAAACACACAAGAAGAAAGCATAAAAGGAAATAAACTAGCATGGATGATACGATGAAAAAGTATGAGCACTGACATCTAGCAATGAGTGTGTGAACATAAATGTAATGTCGGTGAGAAATACATACTCCCCCAAGCTTAGGCTTTTGGCCTAAGTTGGTCTATGGCCACGGCTGGCCTGGCTGATATCCATAATAATAGTTGTTGGGGTCGTACTGTGATGCAGCGGCTATCGCCTCCTGATCTGCAGTGTGGCGACGAGCGGCCTCCGCTCTCCTCTCGTACTCATCTGCCTCCTCTCTGGCAATAGTATATCCTCCTCTTGCCTGATAATCAAAGAAAGCAGGAGCAGGGAGAGTAATATGGACAACACGGCGTCTGTCAAAGATTAGTCGGTACTGGAGAGGTGATTCGTTCCTCTCGACAAAATGGTGGGAAACCGTAGAATCAAAATCTAAATAAGCAGGAGGCAACTCCATGTCTCCTTCACAAACGTCTATCTCAAGAAATTTAGCTAAGCGGGTTGCATAAATTCCTCCAAAGAAATCTCCATTATGTCTATTACGATGCAACCTACGAGCTACAATGGCTCCCATATGATAAGATTGGTCTCCTGACACAACACTCCTGAGAATGCTAAGGTCAGGGACACACATGTGACATGCTTCATCCTTAGCATTTATGCACCTACCTATGAAGAGAGCAAAATAATGTATAGCAGGAAAGTGAATGCTCCCTATGGTAGCTTGCGTTATATCTCTAGGTTCCCCTATAGTTATACTAGCAAGAAAGTTTCTAAATTCAGATTTAGGGGGATCCCTAACACTACCCCATTGTGGAAGTTTGCAAGCAAAAGTGAAATACTCTAAGTCCACGGTATAAGATTTGTTATAAAGATCAAACATGACTGAAGGAGAATTACGCGAGGATGAATACTCAAACCTCCTCACAAAAGAGCTTGTGAGATCATGATACTGGGGGCATTTATCTGCCTCAAAGTCCTCAAGACCAGCATTACGCACATATGCATTAAATTCTTCTTTAATTCCCGCTCGATCCATAAAATTTTCAGAAGGCCACTCACAAGGACGCACTGGAGCGTCTCTTGGTGGCTCTTCGTCAGCATCATGCATTGCAAGCCTGGGTCCTTGATTCCTTGAAGAACCACCTTGGAACATTTTCCTTAGCATATTTCTTCCTCTGAAAAATTCTGAAATTTTTTAGTAACTTCAAAATAAAAGTAAACCAAACTCAATAATATTGGTAGCAACCACTCCTACAAGTGCCTAGGGCCTATATCATGCATCAAAACTACTTTTGACCATATAAATTTGACATGCAAGCTCAAGAACAGGGTCACCTAAGCAGCAAAAATTTGCAATGAATAAAGCACTAGAACAAAAACTAATTGGACCAATGGAGGAGCCACATACCAAGGAACAATCTCCCCAAGCAGTTTTGTGAGAGGTGCTTTGAGCAAGGAGATCGAAAATGGCAGCAAAACGAGCTTGAACTCGGGTTTGAGCTGGTTTTTCATGTTTGGGGGAGGAAGAAGGAGTGTGTGGGTTAAAGAATAAGTGGAGGAGGGCCACCGTGGGCCCACGAGGTAGGGGGCGCGCCCTAGAGGGGTGGGCGCGCCCTCCACCCTCGTGGCAAGGTGGTTGGCCCCCCTGGTGTGTTCTTTGTTCCATAAATCCTCAAATATTCTAGAAAAAATCATATTTAACATTCAGGGCATTCGGAGAACTTTTATTTTCGAGGTATTTTTATATTGCACGGATAATCAGATAACAGACATAAAATTATTTATTTCAACTTTATTTAATATAAATAACAGAAAGTAAAAGTGGGGTATAGAAGGTTGTTCTTCTAGTTTCATCCATCTCATGCTTGTCAAAAAGAATCCACTAACAAGGTTGATCAAGTCTTGTTAACAAACTCATTCCGATTAACATGAAACCAAAGAAATTTCGAATAACACTAAGTTACCTCAACGGGGATATGCACATCCCCAATAATAAGTATATCATATTTCTTTTTGACAGTAGGAAGAGGAAATTCAAAACCTCCAAATATAATTGATGGAATCTTTCCAATAGAGTTGATACTATCAACTTGAGGTTGTTTCCTCGGAAAGTGTACCGTATGCTCATTACCATTAACATGAAAAGTGACATTGCCTTTAGTGCAATCAATAACAGCCCCTGCAGTATTCAAAAAGGGTCTTCCAAGAATAATAGACATACTATCGTCCTCGGGAATATCAAGAATAACAAAGTCCGTTAAAATAGTTACGTTTGCAACTACAACAGGCACATCCTCACAAATACCGACAGGTATAGCAGTTGATTTATCAGCCATTTGCAAAGATATTTTAGTAGGTGTCAACTTATTCAAATCAAGTCTACGATATAAAGAGAGAGGCATAACACTAACACCGACTCCAAGATCACATAAAGCAGTTTTAACATGGTTTCTTTTAATGGAGCATGGTATAGTGGGTACTCCTAGATCTCCAAGTTTCTTTGGTATTCCACCCTTAAAAGTATAATTAGCAAGCATGGTGGAAATTTCAGCTTCCGGTATCGTTCTTTTATTTGTAATTATATCTTTCATGTACTTAGCATAAGGATTGGTTTTGAGTATATCAGTTAATCGCATACGCAAAAAGATAGGTCTAATCATTTCAGCAAAGCACTCAAAATCCTCACCATCCTTTTTCTTGGATGGTTTGGGAGGAAAAGGCATGGGTTTTTGAACCCAAGGTTCTCTTTCTTTACCATGTTTCCTAGCAACAAAGTCTTTCTTATCATAACGTTGATTCTTTGATTGTGGGTTATCAAGATCAACAGCAGGTTCAATTTCTACATCATTATCATTACTAGGTTGAGCATCATTATGAACATCATCATTAACATTTTCATTAGGTTCATGTTCATTGCCAGATTGAGTTTCAGCATCAGACATAGAGATATCATTTGGATTATCAGGTGGTTCAGCAATAGGTTCACTAGAAGTTTGCACAGTTCTATCATTTTTCTTTTTCTTCCTTTTAGAAGTACTAGGTGCATCAATATTATTTCTCTGAGAATCTTGCTCAATTCTCTTAGGGTGGCCTTTAGGATACAAAGGTTCCTGAGTCATTCTACCAGTTCTAGTAGCCACTTTAACAACATAATTATTTTTCTTACTATTCATCTCATTGAGCAATTCCTTTTGAGCTTTAAGTACTTGTTCTACTTGAGTGGTAACCATAGAAGCATGTTCGCTAACAAGTTTAAGTTCACCTCTAATATTAGCCATATAATCACCCAAGTATTTAATCATATCATCATCTTGTTTTAATTGTCTACCAAAATAAGCATTGAAGTCTTATTGCTTAAACATAAAATTATCAAACTCATCCAAGCATTGACTAGCAATTTTAACAGGGGGGATTTCAGCTTTATCATATCTATAGAGAGAATTTACCTTTACTACCTGTGTCGGGTTATCGAGGTCTGGAGGTTCTTCAATAAGTAAAGGGTCAAGATCATATGTTTCTTCAATAGGCGGTAAATTAAGACCATGTATTTCTTTCATAGATTTATTTGCCTCTTGCATATCTTCGGGACTGAGAAATAGAATACCTCTCTTCTTTGGAGTTGGTTTAGGAATAGGATCATTAATTGGAGCAGGAGCTGGCTCAGGAGGTGCCCAATTATTTTCATTTGTCAACATATTATTCAATAAGATTTCAGCTTCATCCGGTGTTCTTTCCCTAAAAAGAGAACCAGCACAACTATCCAGGTAATCTCTGGAACCATCGGTTAGTCCATTATAAAAGATATCTAGTATTTCATTTTTCTTAAGAGGATGATCAGACAAACCATTAAGTAACTTGAGAAGCCTCCCCCAAGCTTGTGGGAGACTTTCTTCTTTATTTGCACAAAGTTGTATATTTCCTTTAAAGTAGCTTGTTTCTTATGAGCAGGGAAATATTTAGCAAAGAAATAATAGATCATATCCTGGGGATTACGCACACAACCAGGATCAAGAGAATTAAACCATATCTTAGCATCACCCTTTAATGAGAACGGAAATATTTTAAGGATATAAAAGTAGCGAGATCTCTCATCATTAGTGAACAGGGTGGCTATATCATTTAATTTAGTAAGATGTGCCACAACAGTTTCAGATTCATAGCCATGAAAAGGATCAGATTCAACTAAAGTAATTATATCAGGATCAATAGAGAATTCATAATCCTTATCAGTAACAAAGATAGGTGAAGTAGCAAAAGCAGGGTCAGGTCTCATCCTAGCATTTAGAGATTGCTTGTTCCATTTAGCAAAAGCAGGGTCAGGTATCATGTTAGTAGAAGTAGCATCATCAATAACATGCAACATATCAGAATGAATAGCAGAAACAGGTTTAGGTGTCGCAAGCTTACTCATAACAGAAGGTGGATCAAGTGCAGAGCTAGATGGCAGTTACTTACCTCCCCTCGTAGTTGAGGGATAAATTGTTGTCGTAGCGTCTTTCAAATTCTTCATAGTGTCCAGCAGATATAAATCCCAAGTGACTCAAAGAATAGAGCTATGCTCCCCGGCAACGGCGCCAAAAATTGGTCTTGATAACCCACAAGTATAGGGGATCGCAACAGCTCTTGATGGTAGAGTATTCAACCCAAATTTATTGATTCAACACAAGGGGAGCCAAAGAATATTCTCAAGTATTAGCAGCTGAGTTGTCAATTCAACCACACCTGGAAACTTAGTATCTGGAGCAAAGTGTTTAGTAGCAAAATAATATGATAGTGATGGTAACGGTAACAAGAGAGTAATGAAAGCAAAGTAATGTTTTTGGTATTTTGTAGTGATTGTAACAATAGCAACGGGAAAGTAAATAAGCGTAAACCAGTATATGGAAAGCTCGTAGGCATTGGATCAATGATGGATAATTATGCCGGATGCGGTTCATCATGTAACAGTCATAACATAGGGTGACACAGAACTAGCTCCAATTCGTCAATGTAATGTAGGCATGTATTCCGAATATAGTCATACATGCTTATGGAAAAGAACTTGCATGACATCTTTTGTCCTACCCTCCCGTGGCAGCGGGGTCCTAATGGAAACTAAGGGATATTAAGGCCTCCTTTTAATAGAGAACCAGAACAAAGCATTAGCACATAGTGAATACATGAACTCCTCAAACTACGGTCATCATCGGTAAGTATCCCGATTATTGTCACTTCAGGGTTAACGGACCATAGCACATAATAGGTGACTATAGACTTGCAAGATAGGATCAAGAACTCTCATATATTGATGAAAACATAATAGGTTCAGATCTGAAATCATGGCACTCGGGCCCTAGTGACAAGCATTAAGCATAGCAAAGTCATAGCAACATCAATCTCAGAACATAGTGGATACTAGGGATCAAACCCTAACAAAACTACTTGATTACATGATAAATCTCATCCAACCCATCACCGTCCAGCAAGCCTATGATGGAATTACTCACGCACGGCGGTGAGCATCATGAAATTGGTGATGGAGGATGGTTGATGACGACGACGGCGACGAATCCCCCTCTCCGGAGCCCCGAATGGACTCCAGATCAGCCCTCCCGAGAGGCTTTAGGGCTTGGCGGCGGCTCCGTATCGTAAAACGCGATGATTTCTTCCCTCCTATTTTTTTCTCCCCAAAAGCAGTTATATAGAGTTGGACTTGGAGTCGGGAGGTCTCCAAGGGGCCCACGAGGGCGCGCCCCACCCTCGTGGCAAGGGTGTGGGCCCCCTGGTCTTCATCTTTGGTGAGGATTTTTTATTATTTATTGTAAGATATTCCGTGGAGTTTCAGGTCATTCCGAAAACTTTTGTTTTCTGCACATAAAACAACATCATGGCAATTCTGCTGAAAACAGCATCAGTCCGGGTTAGTTCCATTCAAATCATACAAGTTAGAGTCCAAAACAAGGGCAAAAGTGTTTGGAAAAGTAGATACGACAGAGACATATCAATTACTTTGGTACCTCCCCGCTAGACTGATAGCAAGGCACACATGAGGTTTGGTACACAGCATTGCATAGATGATAGAGCCTATGGCTGAAGCATAGGGAACACCTTTCATTTTCTCTCTATCTTCTGCCGTGGTCGGGCATTGAGTCTGACTCAACTTCACACCTCGTAACACAGGCAAGAACCCTTTCTTTGCCTGATCCATTTTGAACTTCTTCAAAACTTTATCAAGGTATGTGCTTTGTGAAAGTCCAATTAAGCGTCTTGATCTATCTCTATAGATCTTGATGCCCAATATATAAGCATCTTCATCGAGGTCTTTCATTGAAGAATTCTTATTCAAGTATCCTTTTATGCTATTCAGAAATTTAGTATCATTTCCGAGCAACAATACGTCATCCACATATAATATTAGAAATACTACAGATCTCCCACTCACTTTCTTGTAAATACAGGCTTCTCCAAAAGGCTGTATGAAACCATATGCTTTGATCACACTATCAAAGCGTATATTCCAACTCCGAGAGGCTTGCACCAGTCCATAGATGGATTGCTGGAGCTTGCACACTTTGTTAGCACCTTTTGGATCGACAAAACCTTCTAGTTGTATCATATACAACTCTTCTTTAAGATATCCATTAAGGCATGCAGTTATGACATCCATTTGCGAAATTTCATAATCATAAAATGCGGCAATTGCTAACATGATTTGGACGGACTTAAGCATCGCTACGGGTGAGAAGGTCTAATCATAGTCAACTCCTTGAACTTGTCAAAAACCTTTTGCAACAAGTTGACCTTTGTAGACAGTAACATTACCATCAGCGTCAGTCTTCTTCTTGAAGATCCATTTATTCTCTATGGCCTGCCGATCATCGGGCAAGACAACCAAAGTCCACACTTTGTTCTCATAGATGGATCTCATCTCAGATTTCATGGCCTCAAGCCATTTTGCGGAATCTGGGCTCATCATCGCTTCCTCATAGTTCGTAGGTTTGTCATGGTCAAGTAACATGACTTCCATAATAGGATTACCGTACCACTCTGGTGTGGATCTTACTCTGGTTGACCTATGAGGTTCGGTAGTAACTTGATCAGAAGTTTCATGATCATCATCATTAGCTTCCTCACTTACTAGTGTAGTAATCACTGGAACTGATTTCAGTGATGAACTATTTTCTAATAAGGGAGGAGGTACAATTACCTCATCAAGTTCTACTTTCCTCCCACTCACTTATTTCGAGAGAAATTCCTTCTCTAGAAAGGATCCATTCTTAGCAACGAATATCTTGCCTTCGGATCTGCGATAGAAGGTGTACCCTTACAGTCTCCTTTGGGTATCCTATGAAGACACATTTCTTCGATATGGGTTCAAGCTTATCAGGTTGAAGCTTTTTCACATAAGCATCGCATCCCCAAACTTTAAGAATTGACAACTTGGGTTTCTTGCCAAACCACCATTCATAAGGTGTCGTCTCAACGGATTTAGATGGTGCCCTATTTAACATGAATGCAACCGTCTCTAAAGCATAACAGCAAAACGATAGCGGTAAATCAGTGAGAGACATCATAGATCGCACCATATCTAATAAAGTGCGGTTACGACGTTCAGACACACCATTACATTGTGGTGTTCCAGGTGGCGTGAGTTGCGAAACTATTCCGCATTGTTTCAAATGAAGTCCAAACTCATAACTCAAATATTTGCCTCCACGATCAGATCACAGAAACTTGATTTTCTTGTTACGATGATTTTCCACTTCACTCTGAAATTCTTTGAACTTTTCAAATGTTTCAGACTTATGTTTCATTAAGTAGATATACCCATATCTGCTCAAATCATCTGTGAAGGTGAGAAAATAATGATATCTGCCGCGAGCTTCAATGTTCATTGGACCACATACATCAGTATGTATGATTTCCAATAACTCTGTTGCTCGCTCCATTTTTCCGGAGAATGGAGTTTTAGTCATCTTGCCCATGAGGCATGGTTCGCAAGTACTAAGTGATTCATAATCAAGTGATTTCAGAAGTCCATCATAGTGGAGTTTCTTCATGCGCTTTACACCAATATGACCTAAACGACAGTGCCACAAATAAGTTGCACTATCATTATCAACTCTGCATCTTTTAGCTTCAATACTATGAACATGTGTATCACTACTACCAAGATTTAATAAAAGTAGACCACTCATCAAGGGTGCATGACCATAAAATATATTACTCATATAAATAGAACAACCATTATTCTCCGATTTAACCATCTCGCATCAAACAAGAACCAGATATAATGTTCATGCTCAACGCTGGCACCAAATAACAATTATTTAGGTCTAAAACTAATCCCGAAGGTAGATGTAGAGGCAGCGTGCCGACGGCAATCACATCGACTTTCGAACCATTTCCCACGCACATCGTCACCTCATCCTTACCCAATCTTCGCTTAATTCGTAGCCCTTGTTTCGAGTTGCAAATGTTAGCAACTAAACCAGTATCAAATACCCAGGCACTACTTCGAGCATTAGTAAGGTACACATCAATAACATGTATATAAAATACACCTTTCACTTTGCCATCCTTCTTCTCCACCATATACTTGGGGTAGTTCCACTTCCAGTGACCAGTTCCTTTGCAGTAAAAGCACTCAGTCTCAGGCTTAGGTCCAGACTTGGGTTTCTTCACTTGAGCAGCAACTGGCTTGCTGTTCTTCTTGAAGTTCCCCTTCTTCCCTTTACCCTTTTTCTTGAAACTGGTGGTCTTGTTGACCATCAACACTTGATGCTCCTTCTTGATTTCTACCTCCGCAGCCTTTAGCATTGCGAAGAACTCAGGAATCGTCTTATCTATCCCTTGCATATTATAGTTCATCACAAAGCTCTTGTAGCTTGGTGGTAGTGATTGAAGAACTTTGTCAATGACCCTATCATCAGGAAGATTAACTCCCAATTGAGTCAAGTGGTTGTGGTACCCAGACATTTTGAGTATATGTTCACTGACAGAACTATTCTCCTCCATATTGCAGCTGTAGAACTTATTGGAGACTTCATATCTCTCAATCCGGGCATTTTCTTGAAATATTAACCTCAACTCCTGGAACATCTCATATGCTCCATGACATTCAAAACGTCGTTGAAGTCCCGGTTCTAAGCCGTAAAGCATGGCACACTGAACTATCGAGTAGTCATCAGCTTTGCTCTGCCAGGTGTTCACAACATCTGGCATTGCTCCTGCAGCGGGTTTGTCACCTAGCGGTGCTTCCAAGACGTAATTCTTCTGTGCAGCAATGAGGATAATCCTCAAGTTACGGACCCAGTCCGTGTAGTTGCTACCATCATCTTTCAACTTAGCTTTCTCTAGGAACGCATTAAAATTCAAAGGAACAATAACACGGGCCATCTATGTACAACAACATAGACATGCAAAATACTATCAGGTACTAAGTTCATGATAAATTAAAGTTCAATTAATCAAATTACTTAAGAACTCCCACTTAGATAGACATCTCTCTAATCATCTAAGTGATCACATGATCCATATCAACTAAACCATGTCCGATCATCACGTGAGATGGAGTAGTTTTCTATGGTGAACATCACTATGTTGATCATATATATCTACTATATGATTCACGCTCGACCTTTCGGTCTCAGTGTTCCGAGGCCATATCTGCATATTCTAGGCTCGTCATGTTTAACCCGAGTATTCTGCGTGTGCAAAACTGGCTTGCACCCATTGTATCTGAACGTAGAGCTTATCACACCCATCATCACGTGGTGTATCGGCACGACGAACTATAGCAACGGTGCATACTCAGGGAGAACACTTATACCTTGAAATTTAGTGAGAGATCATCTTACAATGCTACCGTCGAACTAAGCAAAATAAGATGCATAAAGGATAAACATCACATGCAATCAATATAAGTGATATGATATGGCCATCATCATCTTGTGCCTTTTGATCTCCATCTCCAAAGCACCGTCATGATCACCATCGTCACCGGCTTGACACCTTGATCTCCATAGAAGCATCATTGTCGTCTCACCAACTATTGCTTCTACGACTATCGCTACCGCTTAGTGATAAAGTAAAGCAATTACATGGCGATTGCATTTCATACAATAAAGCGACAACCATATGGCTCCTGCCAGTTGCCGAGAACTGTGTTACAAAACATGATCATCTCATACAATAAAATTTGGCATCATGTCTTGACCATATCACATCACAACATGCCCTGCAAAAACAAGTTAGATGTCCTCTACTTTGTTGTTGCAAGTTTTACGTGGCTAGTACGGGCTGAGCAAGAACCGTTCTTACCTATGCATCAAAAACCACAACGCGGTATAGTGATTGCTTTTTGATCTTCAGAAAGAACCCTGTTCATTGAATATGATTCAACTAAAGTTGGAGAAACTAACACCCACCAGCCACCTATGTGCGAAGCACGTCGGTAGAACCAGTCTCGCATAAGCGTACGCGTAATGTCGGTCTGGGCCGCTTCATCCAACAATACCGCCGAATCAAGAATCAACTAGTGACGGCAAGCAATATGTATATACCCACTCCCACAACTCCTTTGTGTTCTACTCGTGCATATAACATCTACACATAAACTTAGCTCTGATACCACTGTTTGGGAACGTAGTAATTTCAAAAAAATCCTACACACATGCAAGATCATGGTGATGCATAGCAACGAGAGGGAAGAGTGTTGTCTACGTACCCTCAAAGACCGTAAGCAGAAGCGTTATGACAACACGGTGGATGTTGTCGTATGTCTTCACGATCGACCGATCCTAGCATAGAAGGTATGGCACCTCCACGATCTGCACACGTTCGGCTCGGTGACGTCCCATGAACTCACGATCCAGTAGAGTGTCGAGGGAGAGCTTCGTCAGCACGACAACGTGATGACTGTTATGATGATGCTACTGGAACAGGGCTTCGACTGAGCACCGCTACGATAGAACCAAGGTGGATTATGGTGGAGGGGGGCACCGCACACTGCTGGAAACAATCAACTTGTGTGTCCTAGGGTGCCCCCCTACCCCCGTATATAAAGGAGGAAGGGGGGAGGCCGGCCTAGGGGCGCGCCAAGGAGTGGGGGAGTCCTCCTCCTAGTAGGAGTAGGACTCCCCTTTTCCTAATCCAACTAGGAAGGGGGAAGGGGAAAGGAAGGAGAGGAGAGAGGGAGGAAAGAGGGGGCGCCGCCCCCCTCCTTGTCCAATTCGGACTCCCAAGGGGGGCGCGGCCAACCCTAGGCCCCCTCCTCTCTCTCTCACACACAAGGCCCATGTAGGCCCATTAGTTCCCCTGGGGGTCCCGATAACCCCCGGCACTCATCCGGTGTCCGAATATAGTCATCGAATATATCAATATTTATGTCTCGAACATTTCGAGACTCCTCGTCATATCTATGATCACATTCGGGACTCCAAACTATCTTCAGTACATCAAAACACATAAACTCATAATACCGATCATCACCGAACGTTAAGCGTGCGGACCCTACGGGTTCGAGAACTATGTAGACATGACCGAGAAACGTCTCCGGTCAATAACCAATAGCGGAACCTGGATGCTCATATTGGTTCCTACATATTCTATGAAGATCCTTATTGGTCAAACCGCATAACGATATATGTTGTTCCTTTTGTCATCGGTATGTTACTTGCCCGAGGTTTGATCATCGTTATCCCAATACCTAGTTCAATCTCGTTACCGGCAAGTCTCTTTACTCGTTTCGTAATGCTACATCTCGTAACTAACTCATTAGCCGCATTGCTTGCAAGGCTTATAGTGATCTACATTACTGAGAGGGCCTAGAGATACCTCTCCGACAATCGGAGTGACAAATCCTAATCTCGATCTATGCCAACTCAACAAACAACATCGGAGACACCTGTAGAGCACCTTTCTAATCACTCAGTTACATTGTGACGTTTGGTAGCACACAAAGTGTTCCTCCGGTATTCGGGAGTTGCATGATCTCATAGTCATAGGAACATGTATAAGTTATGGAGAAAGCAATAGCAACAAACTGAACGATCATCGTGCTAAGCTAACGGATGGATCAAGTCAATCACATCATTCTCTAATGATGTGATCCCGTTAATCAAATGACAACTCATGTCTATGGTTAGGAAACATAACCATCATTGATTCAACGAGCTAGTCAAGTAGAGGCAAACTAGTGACACTCTATTTCTCTATGTATTCACACATGTACTAAGTTTCCGGTTAATACAATTCTAGCATGAATAATAAACATATATCATGATATAAGGAAATATAAATAACAACTTTATTATTGCCTCTAGGGCATATTTCCTTTAGTCGTCGCTGGTAGCAGTCGCAGGAGTGTGCTCCCCAAAAACCTGATTGCCCCTCTCCCATACAGGATCACAAAAGGCGGGGTTTGAAGGACTGCTGTCCCTTCTCACGGTGCATGCCAGAAGGAGGAATGGAGAAGAATTGCATGGCGGCGCTATGATCTGGAACGGTGCGAAACCATATGATACAGCGACCGCTAGGGTAGAGCATGTTAGGTCGGTCGTGCGAGTAAGACCAAGTATAATTTTAGGCCTTTGGCCCAAACCCCACGTCCGATTCAATAATAGCCCCACTATCCAAAAGAATCAGAAACGGCTGAGTAATTAAGGCATTCATTAATTACTAATTAATGACTTAATAAATTTTCTGACGAACAAAAATATAGACCACGTGCATAGCTTTTGTCCTTGGACAGACTCATTCCCGAAGAGCGTGCGTGTAGGTTTCCTATTATCATGCTCATGCAAATACTAGAATAGATCACATTATAAAGTGGTGCAACTCCCACTCACCTAGTAGTATGGGACTAAACTTTAGTCCCACTCACACCACACTTAGAGCATGGTTAATAGTATAGCCAACATCCAGCTATATGAAGTTGACACATCATCTAGAGCCAACCTAATAGCCTTCTAGTACAATAGTTAGTCCCTTTAGTATAATACTATATCATTAATAATGGCCCGACCTTTTGTCTCACAAAGTATGTTGGAGCTCGTGCTACAACCGGCTACAAGTTTATAGCCCGCTTCTCTTCTCTCTCCTTCAACTAAGCACAGATACTATATTTAAATCATTATAGCCCGCTTATGTCACCTAATTGTAGTACTTGCTCTAAAGTTACTCTCCACTGTGTAGTCTGAAATGCCGGGCATGCAGCGGGCGGTGCCCTCGGTCAAAGCACCACTTCAATGGTGGAAGTAGTGAGAGGTCGCGTCGCCCTGACTTGCCATCAATGTGGAGCGATGGGCTCAGCTGGCGCCGATCGGGAAGCGCGCGCGGGAGGGGGGAGGGGTTTTTGGTGAGCCAAGAAGGTGAGAAGCCAACTTGGGATCGGTCCGGACGGGGAAATATCATGTGCTCCCATACTCACTAGTTTCATGCATATGATACTAGTCTATGTTACTACCTTCATAGTGCAAAGTAACATGGTAGTAATGTTATAGATGGCTTCATTTATTAGGTTGTGGACTCGTCTTGTCTTGGGAAACGTTGTGTTACAGTAACATGTATTGTTACCACTTCTCATTAACTACTTGCCACATAAGCAAAATTTTCTTGGAGTGCGCTAAGTTACTCCCACTATAACTAGCCGTACAAAGTGTGGGCTATGTAGAGGGCGTAGTAAGCAAGCCTCTCATCGTTCTGCGAGTTGACATGACACATCAAAGTAGTAGTTTTTTTTCAAAATGTACATCAAAGTACTAGTGTAGTAGTCTCCAAAAGGGCGGGCCATGTCCATGGCTACCATCCCATCCCGTGTTCCGTCGTTGAGTATGTGCACGATTCACGTGCCATTCAAGAAAAAACTGCGTATGTTCCATTGAAGAAAAAAAATTAAAAACAAACACGCCACCGCGTCATGGTCGAACTTTGATTCGTCCACGCGTGGTTACCGACCCTCCACTATGTGAACAATGAACAAACACGTCAAATTATCACGTGAGCTACCTCTTCATCCAGAAATGAGCTCCACCGTGTACCCACGCACGTGTGTTAGGGAATGAGCCACAGAGTACGTGCGTCCATGCGTGCAATTTTTCTCTTCGTGCACGTACACCTTTTTTGTGGGTGATTCGTGCACGTACTCGGCCTACGTTGGTGACCATTGGTGAGTCTCACTTATCTCTACATCTCAACATGTACATCTACATCTGCATCTACGTCTACACTACATCTACATCTGCATCTACATCTACCTCTACTATAGTACATCAAGTTTTAAACATGAGACCAGCCATTTTCTTGTATGACACGACCAGCCCGTATCGCTTCTTGCTCCTCGTCTCTCTCAAAGTGCGTCCGGCAGGCGATTTTGCCGTCGATTGAGGTTGGTTTGCTCACACTCGGTCCCACATGTTATAAATCTAAAAAGAATACTCTGACGAGCGGACCATTGAAAGAAGTATATTTTTCACCCTCAAATGTAAGTTGATGGACAAATAACCCCCCAAAGTCAATTTTTGTACGATTTTTACCCTCAAATCTCTAAAACTGGGTATATCACCCCCTTGAGCGGTTTTAGTGTTCACATGTTAGAGTTTAGGCGGTTTTGATTGTTGACTAGGAATTGACTAATTATTTACACTAATGAAATGACAACGACGCCGTCGGAAGCCGCGGATGTCGTCGGAGATGTACCCAATGGACCCCAACCTTCCCTATGAGGAGAGGAGATCATGCTGGTGCCTTTCAAGCTCAAGGGGTTGTCGGGCTACCTCGTCGGCTCGTCGCCCACCTATCTCTAGTCCTCCCAGAGCCTCTATCATTGTCGCGCAGCTCATGGTGGCGCTCATTTGCAGGTGGGCACTGCTAGCTAGGAGACATAGTTGATTTAATCGAGCCCTACTTGAAAATCAATTGTGTCCTTGGCCTAAGCTCTGCCACTACTAGAAGAAAACTCCTGCAGAGGAGTGATACGTCTCCAACGTATCTATAATTCCTGATTGTTCCATGCTATTATATTATCAACCTTGGATGTTTTATATGCATTTATATGTTATTTTATATGAGTTTTGGGACTAAACTATTAACCCAGAGCCCAGTGCCAGTTTCTGTTTTTTCCTTGTTTTAGAATATCGCAGAAAAGGAAAATCAAATGGAGTCCAATTGACCTGAAACTTCACGGAACTTATTTTCAGATCAAAAGAAGCCCAGAAGAGTTGGAGTGCACGTCAGGGGATCAACGAGGAAGCCACGAGGCAGGGGGCTCGCCCACCCCCCTGGGAGCGCCCTCCACCCTCGTGGGCCCCTCATGCCCCCCCTGACGTACTTATTCCGCCTATATATCTCCATATACCCTAAAACTATCGGGGAACACAATAGATCGGGAGTTCCGCCGCCAGAAGCCTCCATAGCCACCGAAAGCCAATATAGACCCGTTCCGGCACCCTGCCGGAGGGGAATCCTTCTCTGGTGGCCATCTTCATCATCCCGGTGCTCTCCATGACGAGGAGGGAGTAGTTCTCCCTCGGGGCCTAGGGTATGTACTAGTAGCTATGTGTTTGATCTCTCTCTCTCTCTCTCGTGTTCTTGAGGTGGTACGATCTTGATGTATCGCGAGCTTTGCTATTATAGTTGGATCTTATGATGTTTTCTCCCCCCTCTACTCTCTTGTAATGGATTGAGTTTCCCCTTTGAAGTTATCTTATCGGATTGAGTCTTTAAAGATTTGAGAACACTTGATGTATGTCTTACCGTGCGTATCTGTGGTGACAATGGGATACCACGTGATTCACTTGATGTATGTTTTGTTGATCAACTTGCGGGTTCCGCCCATGAACCTATGCATAGGGGTTAGCACATTTTTTCGTCGTGATTCTCCGGTAGAAACTTTGGGGCAGTCTTTGAGGTTCTATGTGTTGGTTGAATAGATGAATCTGAGATTGTGTGATGCATATCGTATAATCATACCCACGGATACTTGAGGTGACATTGGAGTATCTAGGTGACATTAGGGTTTTGGTTGATTTGTGTCTTAAGGTGTTATTCTAGTACGGACTCTAGGGCTGTTTGTGACACTTATAGGAATAGCCCAACAGATTGATTGGAAAGAATAACTTTGAGGTGGTTTCATACCCTACCATAATCTCTTCGTTCTTTCTCCTCTATTAGTGACTTTGGAGTGAATCTTTATTGCATGTTGAGGGATAGCTATGTGATCCAATTATGTTATTATTGTTGAGAGGACTTGCACTAGTGAAAGTATGCACCCTAGGCCTTGTTTCCTAGCATTGCAATACCGTTTGTGCTCACTTTTATCATTAGTTACCTTGCTGTTTTCATATTTTCAGATTACAAAAACCTTTATCTATCTTCCATATTGCACTTGTATCACCATCTCTTCGCCGAACTAGTGCACCTATACAATTTACCATTGTATTGGGTGTGTTGGGGACACAAGAGGCTCTTTGTTATTTGGTTGCAGGGTTGCTTGAGAGAGACCATATTCATCCTACGCCTCCTACGGATTGATAAACCTTAGGTCATCCACTTGAGGGAAATTTGCTACTTTCCTACAAACCTCTGCACTTGGAGGCCCAACAACGTCTACTAGAAGAAGGTTGTGTAGTAGACATCAAGATCTTTTCTGGCGCCGTTGCCACGGAGGTGAGTGCTTGAAGGTACATCTTTAGATCTTGCAATCGAGTCTTTTAGTTTCTTGTTTTATCACTACTTTAGTTTATAAAAGAAAACTATTAAAAAAATGGAATTGAGTTTACCTCATACGCTTCATCTTTTTAATATCTTTCGTGAGTATGATGGAAAGGAAAATTGTGCCAAAGTGTAAGAAGAAGAATGCATTAAAATATTTGGCACTAAATATTTGAATGATGAGCATGATTGCAATGTTGTTAGTATGAACTCCTTGAATATCCATGGTACTAATGATGATTGCACTAGTTATGATGAAAATGTCTCCTATAAACATGTCAATTTTTGTCGAGTGCATTGAATTTGCAAGTACACACCAAATAGGGAAGATAGATATTGCAAGAGGCATAAGCACTTAGAAACTATATTGTTGCAAGAAAGGCTAGATGATTGTGCTGAAAATTTAAATTTTCTTTGCCGTACTTGTGGACTTTGCAATGAAAGTGGTCATTTAGCTATCCGATGCAAATTGTTTCATGATCTAATCATGTCCAAAAATTGTGATGAGTTGATTTCCCTTGCACATTATAATGAACTTAGCTTTCTTATGGGTTGCGAAGAAATGAAACATATAACTGGGCATCTTCCAGAATTTGCCCGTTATAAACTTCTTGGTTTTTATCTAGAGGAAATTTATATGTATTGTGTGGTGAATTGCATTGAAAATCCTTATATTGCCCATTACATAAATAAAAAAAAAATAGAAGATGAAGAGAATACTAATTAAAGGGAAGAGACCTCCCAATACCCTCCTATTATTTCTTATGATGAATCAGGTAACGAGGAGGAGCCTCCTATTCAACCAATCTCATTAATAAGGAGCTCCAAAAAGGGGATTGAACCCACACATGATGTGGTGAGGAAGAAGAAAAGAAAAAGGAAGAGAGGTAAAAAGATATCTCTCCCAAATAATGCTTCTCCTATTACTATTGTGCCTCATGAAAATATAATTGTGGAACATAATGATACTTCTTATGATCTTGAAAATCTTTTTGGCACTTGCTTGGAAGAATATGATAATTGCTATACTATTGGTGCTATCCATACTATTAATGATGAGAGTGATTATGCTTATAATATGAAAAGGCCCAAGCTTGGGGATGCTATGTTTGATGAAGATGATGTTTTTGAGAATATATTTGCTGCAATTAATGTTTTTCCCAAGCTTGGGGATGCTACGTTTAATGAAGATGATATTTTTAGTCTCCCAAGTTTTGATATGCAAATTTATAATGATGATAGCATGCCTCCTATTTATGATGACTATTGCGATGACACTTATGCTATACAAAGTAGTGATGATTATATTTATAAAACTTGTCATGATATGATTACCCTTTTTCTGAACATTACACTTTTAATGTGGAAACAATTTATAGTATTCGAGTTTCTTATGATACTCCCACTATTCCGAATGAGAAGAATTTTGCTTATGTAGAGAGTAATAAAATTTCTATGCTTGTAGATCATGAAAATAATGCTTTAGATGCTGGTTATATTGTTGAATTCATTCATGATGCTACTGAAAATTATTATGAGGGAGGAACATATGCTTGTAGGAATTACAATAATATCAAGTTTTCTCTCTATGTGCTTAAAGTTATGAAGTTATGCTTGTTTTACCTTCCTATGCAAGTTGATTCTTGTTCCCACAAGTTGTTTGCTCACAAAATCCCTATTCATAGGAAGTGGGTTAGACTTAAATGTTCTATTCATATTCTTCATGATGCTCTCTTTATGTTACAATTCTTATCTTTTATGTGAGCATCGTTGAAATCATCATGCCTAGCTAGGGGCGTTAAACGATAGCGCTTGTTGGGAGGAAACCCAATTTTATTTTAATTCGTTGATTTTTTTCCTGTTTAGTAATAAATATTTCATCTAGCCTCTTTTATGGTTGTGTTTTTTGTGTTTAATTAATGTTTGTGCCAAGTAGAACCTTTGGGAAGACTTGGGTGAAGTCTTTATGACCATGCTGTAAAAAAACAGAAACTTTAGTGCTCACGAGAATTGCTGCCATTTTTTATTTAAGAGTGATATTTAGTTAATTATTTTTGAATATGATTAATAGATAAATTACTCACGTCCAGAAATTTATTTTAGAATTTTTGGTCTCCCAGATCTTGTGTTAGCCACAGATTACTACAGACTGTTCTGTTTTTGACAGATTCTGTTTTTCGTGTGTTGTTTGCTTATTTTGATGAATCTATGGGTAGTAAAATAGTTTATAAACCATAGAGAAGTTGGAATACAGTAGGTTTAACACCAATATAAATAAATAATGAGTTAATTACAGTACCTTGAAGTGGTGTTTTGTTTTCTTTTGCTAATGGAGCTCACGAGATTCTCTACTTTAAGTTTTGTGTTGTGAAGTTTTCAAGTTTTGGGTAAAGATTAAATGGACTATGGAATAAGGAGTGGCAAGATCCTAAGCTTGGGGATTCCCAAGGCACTCCAAGGTAATATTCAAGGACAACCAAAAGCCTAAGCTTGGGGATGCCCCGGAAGGCATCCCCTCTTTCGTCTTCATTCATCGGTAACTTTACTTGGAGCTATATTTTTATTTACCACATGATATGTGTTTTGCTTGGAGCGTCAATTTATTTTGTTAGAATTTTCTTGATGTCATTTAGAACAATGTTTTGCATCTTTTATTTCAATAAAAGTTGCATTGATAGCCTTTACTATGCCTATTTTACAAGTCCACATGTTGCTGTTTGAAAACAGAAAGTTTACCGCTGTTGCAATAATTCCCTAGAAAAGTCAGAATGTGATAAAATGTTGAAACCTTTTTAATATTAAGATATGATAAATTTACTACAGTGGGAATTTTCTTTTGTAATTTTTGGAGCTAGGGAAGTATGGATGTTGCTGCATTCTTTACAGACTGTCCTGTTTAGGCAGCTTACTGTTATGTTTGCATTGTTTGCATATGTTTGCTTCTTTAATGATTCTATTTGAGGATGGGAATATTAAATATGCAGAGTCATTTAGTATGAAATGTTGAATAATAATTTTAGTGATTTGCTACAGTATAGTATGATAAGGTTTTTGCAATGGTTTATACTAACTTATCTCACGAGTCCTTGTTGAGTTTTGTGTGGATGAAGCTTTTGAGATTTAGGGAGACCGTGATATGAGAGGAATTAAGGAGACACAAAAGCTCAAGCTTGGGGATGCCCAAGGCATACCAATATAATATTTCAAGAAGTCTCAAGCGTCTAAGCTTGGGGATGCCCCGGTTGGCACCCCACCTTTATTTTTGAACAACTATCGGTTAGTTTCAGTTGATCCTAAGTTTTTGCTTCATCACATGATGTCTGCCATTCTTAGAATGTCATTTTCTTTTGCTTTGCTTGCTGTTTGAATAAAATACCAAGATCTTAAATTATTAAATGTTAGAGAGTCTTCACATAGCTAAATAATTATTTAACTACTCATTGATCTTCACTTATATCTTTCGGAGTAGTTTGTTGTTGCTCTAGCGCTTCACTTATATCTTTTTAGAGCACGGTGGTGGTTTTATTTTGTAGAAATAGATGAACTCTCATGATTCACTTATATCATTTTGAGAGTATTTACAACAGCATGGTAGTTTGCTTTGGTTATGAAACCAGTCCTAGTATGATGGGCATCCAAGAGGGATATAATAAAAACTTTCATATAAAGTGCATTGAATACTAAGAGAAGTTTGATACTTGATAATTGTTTTGAGATATGGAGATGGTGATATGTAACAACCTCGATGCGACTATAGCTCCCACGTGTCGAGGCACAACTTAGAGACATAATCGCATTGAAGGCATATGTCGCAAGTTAGGCAATCTTCACAACATCCCATGTAATATGAATAATAAAGGGGAGAACATAGTTGGCTTACACTCGCCATGTCAATCAAGAACATAAATAACATTACATCATCCAAACACTCATGGCCCGACTACGGCGCCAAAATAAAAGAGAACCCAACATGCGACACGGTCCCAATGACCCCCAACTGGGCACCACTACTGATCATCGGGAAAGGAAACGTAGTATCGTTGAGAGTCTTCGTCGAACTCCCACTTGAGCTCATATGCGTCACCTGGAGCGGAATCATCAGGCCCTTCATCTGGTGTAATACTAATTTGTGAGCCACAGGGACTCAGCAATCTCGCACCCTCGCGATCAAGACTATTTGAGCTTATAGGTAAGGCAAGGTAAAATGTGAGTGGAGCTACAGCAAGCAACTAGCAAGTATGGTGGCTAACTTATTCGCAAAGTAGAGCGAGAAGAGGAGGCAAAGCACGAGCGAGAAACTAGAGAGCAACCTGCGCAAACATTACTCCAACACCGTGTCCACTTCCCAGACTCCGCCGAGAAGGGGCCATCACGGTAACACACTCAGTTGATTCATTTTAGTTAAGTTAAGGTTCAAGTTATCTACAACTGGACATTAACAAATTCCCATCTGCCCCTAACCGCGGGCACGGCTTTCGAAAGTTCAATCCCTGCAGGGGGGTCCCAACTTATGACAAGCTCTCACGGTCAACGAAGGAATAGACCTCCACCCGAGACACACCGATTAGACTCGGTATCCCGGTACAACAAGACATTTCGACAGGTTAAAACAAGTCCAGCAACACCGCCCGAATGTGCCGACAAATCCCGATAGGAGCTGCACATATCTCGTTCTCAGGGCACACCCAGATGAGACATCCTACGAGTAAAACCAACCCTCAAGTTGCCCCGAGGTGGCCCCTCAGTCTACTCGGTTGGACCAACACTCAGAGGAGCACTGGCCCAGGGGGGCTAAAATAAGATGACCCTCGGGCTCCGGAAACCCAAGGGAAAAAGAGGCTAGGTGGCAAATGGTAAAACCAAGGTTGGGCATTGCTGGAAAAGCTTTAATCAAGGCGAACTATCAAGGGGTTCCCATTATAACCCAACCGCGTAAGGAACGCAAAATCCGGGAACATAACACCGATATGACGGAAACTAGGGCGGCAAGAGTGGAACAAAACACTAGGCGAGAGGCCGAGCCTTCCACCCTTTACCAAGTATATAGATGCATTAAGATAACACGGCAATATAATGATATCCCAACAAGTAAATAAAAGATGTTCCAACAAGGAACGGCCTCCAATCTTCACCTGCAACTAGCAACGCTATAAGAGGGGCTGAGCGAAGCGGTAACAAAGCCAATCAACGGTTTGCTTGGACAATGGTGGGTTAGAGGTTTGACATGGCAATTTGGGAGGCTTTCAAGCAAGTGGTAGGCATCGTAGCAATGGCATAGCAAAAGAGCGAACAAAACTAGCATAGCAAAGATAGTAGTGATTTCGAGGGTATGATCATCTTGCCTGCACAGTTGTCAGAGTTGACTGGATCCTCACAAGCAAACTCAACGGGCTCCTCGGTAGAGAAATCGTCTCCCGGCTCTACCCAAACAAGACAAACAAGCAACAAGGACACAATCAACCACGTGCAAGGATCAAGCGATATGATGCAATGATGATGTGCTATGCGGGATGCGATGCGGGATGCAAAATGCAAGATATGACAGGAAATGCATGAACCTGGCCTCAACTTGGAAATCCAAGTGTGCCACTTGAAAGATGGGATAAAATCTCTTGAAAACGATATAAAGAACGCCGGAATCGGAGTTACGGTTTGGAAATGGCAAGCGATTCAAAATTGACACCGGTTTGCGATTTACAGCAAGTAGGCATTTAAATGCAATGAAATGAACATGCTACAGCATCCAAACATGACAACAAAATACATGGCAGGGATGCACACAAGATGCTTAACAAAAGTCTAGCAGTTAGCTACGGCCAATTCATCCATTAGGAGGTTCAAACAAGCATGGCAAAAACGCAAATGGTAAAACAGATCTCAGACTTAGTAAAATTAACACTTGTCTGGAATTTCAGATCATATAGCCCTCTTCGGAGCAACAAAACAACATGCTACAGGACCTGAACATGACAAAGAAAGACATGGCATGGAGCTACTCAACAATCTTAACAAAAGTCCCTTAGTGACCTTGAGCCAAAAGGGATCACAAAATATACTAACAAGCACACGAACATAGCAAAAACATAATCAGTTTTCAGACTTTGTGAAAACTGGGACTTGCTGAAACATAACTCACGAAGGCATGTTTACGAGCTCGATGCACTCACTACGGTGCAAGTCGTGGCAAGACAATCATACACCCATAAATAAGGCACAAAATAAAAGCTAGACCTGGCAAGAATAATGGCATAGCATGCACGGATCAACTACAATAACATCGGCAAAATCGCAAACAAGTTGACGATCTGCCCAGATTCGCAACGAAGCAAAAGTAGAGCTCGATTGACTCAATCTAGGGTGCTACATAATTTCAAGCAAAGACATGGATGGATAGAGCACTACAAGATTAACAAAACTCCCTTACTGGTCATCCTCAAAAGAGGCACGGATCACTAGGAAACAACATGAACATATGGCATCATGAACTAAACAATCCCAGACTTAGTGAAAACTACTAAGTCTCTGAAAACAGATTTACCGGGTGCCTCACTTTGCAAGCTTGCACAAGTCACCATACACATCACAAAAATGCATGGGTTGCACCTCTGGAAAGATAACAAAATCCTTAACAAAACATATGTAGGACACACAGGCATATCATGCACACAATAATCATGGCAAAAATGACAAAAGTCTAAGATGAACTAGCAGATCTGACAATTAACTCATGAAGCCTCCTTCTAACAGAATTTCGGGCTTCAAGATGCACTCAAATGAAAATGATGCAATGGAATGAAATGATGTACTCATCAAGACGAACATTTTGATATACTATATGTCCAAAACGGAGCTACGGATGCGGAGATATCACAGGTCAAAGTTTGCATAAAAATTAGGGTTCCGGGGATAAAAGTCAACCGTCGAATTTTCCAGATCTGGATCTGCATGGTTATCGGAGTTCGCCGGAGGGAGCACTGTTCACCGCCGGAGATGGCGTCGGCCGGAGTTGGACGGCGAGGCGGCCGGAGAGAGGGAGGCCGGCTTGGGCGGCGAGGGTGCCGCGGTGGTCGGCGGGGCGGCGGCGTCCTCGGGCGGCGAGAGGAGGCGCGGGCGGCGGCGGTGGCCCGCGGCGGCGGCGCCCACCAGAGCCGAGGGAGGCGGCGGCGATCGAGTCGGGGAGGCGCGGGGGCGGCTCGGGCTCGCGGGGGCCCGATCTGGGCCTCCCGGGCCGCGGCGGCGGCGAGGTGGCGAGTGCCACGTGGCGCGACGGGATAGGGCGAGGGGGCGGCGATGGACGTGTCCGGCGTCGGGCGGACGTGTCCGGCGCGCGGAGATGAAATTAGGGTTTCGGGGAGAGGAGGAGATCCGAAAACGAGGGGGTCTATTTATAGGCATAAGTGGAGCTAGGAGAGTCCAAATGAGGTGCGGTTTTCGGCCACGCGATCGTGATCGGACGCTCTAGGACATGGAGCAGAGTTTGGTGGGTTTTGGGCCAAATTGGAGGGGTGTTGGGCTGCAACACACACGAGGCCTTTTCGGTCCCTCGGTTAACCGTTGGGGTACCAAACGAAGTCCAAATGGTACGAAACTTGACAGGCGGTCTACCGGTAGTAAACCAAGGCCGCATGGCAAGTCTCGGTCCAATCCGGAAATGTTTAATCCCCACGCACGAAAGAAAGCTAGAAATGACCACCGGAGGAGAACGAAGCACCGGAATGCAAAACGGACAACGGGGGAAATGCTCGAATGCATGAGACAAACACGTATGAAAATGCAATGCACATGATGACATGATATGAGATGCATGACAACGACAACAACACACGGAGACAAAAACCCGAACCCGAGGAAATAAATATATCTTAACGTTGGAAACGGCAAGAGTTGGAGTACAAATAGGGAAAGTTACATCCGGGGTGTTACAACACTCCACCACTACGAAAGGATCTCGTCCCGAGATCTAGGACTGAAAGAACGCC